>NC_136991.1:2417500-2427500 GCF_032717465.1 Coenobita brevimanus
AGGGATCGGACCGACTTACCTATACCTGAAGCCGGATGCATGAAGGAAAAAAATGTAAGTACGGTACGGAATGCATATACTTATTTTTTTTTCATTTGTAGACACAGAGGAAAGATAAATTGCTCTTCAGTGTGGCCGAAGAGAGAGAGAGAGAGAGAGAGAGAGAGAGAGAGATGTGAAAGGTGAATGGCTGCAGGGGAAGAGATGGAGGGAAGGGGAGGTGGGTGGGGGAGGAGGGGGTGCCATAAGAGGTGATGGTGGGTTGCGTCAGGTCGGCCACATGACCCTGTAACTGGTGGGGTCAGAGGTCAGAGATAGATAGAGAGAGAGAGAGAACGAACGTAGAGCCCCCTTCACCTCACCTAACCTATCCCTCACTCACTTTTCTCTGTCTTTCGTTCACTCACTCACTGACGGCTCTTATATTACATCAACTCACCCCCTCACTCTCTCTCACTTAATCACTCCTGGCGCCTTTGCCCTGCCGGACTCTCTCTCTCTCTCTCTCTCTCTCTCTCTTGTAGTTGGTTAGCATTGGTATGTGCGCCCGAACCTTGCCTACCAACCCCATCAGGTACGGTAGCGATGATGATGATGATGATGATGATAGTACTAGTGGTGATGATGTTCGTGGGAATGATGATGATGATGATGATGATAGTAGTAGTGGTGGTGGGGATGGTGATGGTCGTGGATATGATGGTGGTGATGATGATGATGATGATGAAATTAGCCTGCCAAGGATATTTTGTCGTGGAGTATATGAAATGAAAGACTAAAATTGAGTCAGAAGTTGAAGTGTGTGTGTGTGTGTGTGTGTGTGTGTGTGTGTGTGTGTGTGTGTGTGTGTGTGTGTGTGTGTGTGTGTGTGTGTGTGTGTGTGTGTGTGTGTGTAGAGTAATGAAACGAAGGGCTGTAGTTGAGATGGAATAAAATTGAAGAATTCTGCAATGGTGGGAAAGAATGATTTGAAGGACTGGAGTGGTGTCAGAATAATGTTTTTTTTTGTCAGGGACCTTGGATGGTATATCAGGGTATGGCGTCAGTAGGTGGGTAGGTAGGTAGGTAAGTAGATAGGTAGGTAAGTAGATAGGTAGGTAGGTAGGTATCTTAATTGGATAACTGAATGAATACGGTAGTTAGGATGATAGATGAGGAGATAGAGAGGTAGGTAGGTAGGTAAGTAGATAAGTACATTAATAGTCAGGTAAATACATAGGTAGGTAGGCAGGTGGGTAGACAGGTAGATAGCGAGGCAAATTGACAAAGGTAGTAGTAGAAGGTGCTATAAAAGTGGCTAGTGAAGGAGAAAGTAATATAGAAGGGGAGGATGTGTGGGAGGCCCTCATGTTTACTGCCTACCAGAGAGAGAGAGAGAGGCTTATGGATGTGAGTTAGCTCTGTCTCTCGCTCATTGCCTAGCTGTCTCTCTCTCTTGGCTTTACTCTCGCAGTTTCGGTTTTACTCTCTCTCTCACACACACACACACACACACACACACACACACACACACACACACACACACACACACACACACACACACACACACACACACACACACACACACACACACACACACACACACACAGAGACTACCTGGTCATTAGCACCCGCCCACACGCCCACTCATCGCCCACCATCACCCTCTCAGCCTCACCCTGCCTCACCCACTTCCTGCCTTCCCTCCTCCCTTCCTTCCGTCCTCCCTGCCTCACCCCCTCCCTGCCTCACCCACTTCCTGCCTTCCCTCCTCCCTTCCTTCCTTCCCTCCTCCCTTCCTTCCTTCCTCCCTGCCTCACCCCCTCCCTGCCTCACCCATTTCTTGCTTCCCCTCTTCACCCTGTCTCATCCCCTTCCTGCCTCCTCTTCTCCCTGCCTTCTCTTCTTCCTGCCTCAGCCCCTCCCTGCCTCACCCACTTCCTGCCTCCCCTCCTCACCCTGCCTCATCTCCTGCGTACCTCCCTTCCTCCCTGCCTCCCCTTCTTGTCACATCCTGCCTCACCCTCTTCCCCTTCTTGTCACACCCTGCCTCACCCTCTTCCCCTTCTTGTCACACCCTGCCTCACCCTCTTCCCCTTCTTGTCACACCCTGCCTCACCCTCTTCCCCCCTTCACCTTTCCTCACTCACCTTCTGCCTTACCTTGCCTCACCCCCTCCCTGCCTTACCCTGCCTTCCTCTGTGATCCCAGTCTTGCCTGCTCTCTTCTTGTCTTATTTTCCTTCCTGTCTCATTCTTTAACATGTCTTCCTCGGTCCCTCCCTCCTTCTTCTTCGCCTTATCTCTTCTTCCTGCCTCACTCTGCCTCTCTGCTCCTTGTCTCAGCTTATTTTGTGTCCTCAGACTGCCTCATCCTCCTTCCCTCCCTCCTGCCTTACCCAGCTTTCTTCCTGCCTCACTCTTCTGCCTTCCTCCTGTTTCACCCAGTCCTTTCATCTTTATACTGTCTCACCCTGCCTGTCTCTCTCTCTCTCTCTCTCTCTCTCTCTCTCTCTCTCTCTCTCTCACACACACACACACACACACACATATATATATATACATAATTATTTGTATGTATGTATGTACGTACGAATCCATCTACCTATCCATCCATCTATCCTAGTGTCACCAGGCTCAGTCTTCCTCGTCAGTCTCTAACTTCCATGTAAGCAAGTCACGCGTTCATCTCCTCGTTGTGTTGTTCTGGCGCGGGACTGTTTTGCATGGAGGTATTTGCTGGCCTGAAGCGAATCACGTCGCCGCAAAGACTGAGGAAAAATATAGCCTAGTGCGCGTCTACCAGCAGGGGGGATGTTTGTGTGTGTGTGTGTGTGTGTTTGTCTATCTGTATATCTACCTGTCTGTCTGTCTGTCTGTTTGTCTGTCTATCTATATATCTACCTATCTGTATGTCTGTCTGTCTGTCTTTCTGTCTATCGAGTAAAATATTAAAGTTGTACCAGACATGAGGTGATTATCGCCAAAAGAGTGGATAGATATGTATGTGTGTATGTAATCTATCTGTATATCTGTCTGTCTGTCTGTCTATCTGTCTGTCTATCTATCTATATCTATCTATCTATCTATCTGTCAATCTATCAGGAATAAAATGTTACAGTTGTACCAGCCATTAGAGGATTGATGTCACCGATACTCACACACACACACACACACACACACACACACACACACACACACACACACACACACACACACACACACACACACACACACACACACACATGAATAAATCCGACAGGTGTAAGAAGAAAATTAATAGGCGGTGGAAGATTAAATAAATTGATAGACTCCTTCCGATCATGAGAGGGTCCGTAGCGGTGTGAGAGAGAGAGAGAGAGAGAGAGAGCAACAACACACTGGATAGCATCATTGTCCCCTTCGACCCCCTCAAGCCTCATTGGAAACCCCGGGAGTAAATAAGAGAGAGAGAGAGAAAGAGAGAGAAAGAGAGAGAGAGAGAGAGAGAGAGAGAGAGAGAGAGAGAGAAAGTGGGGGGGGGAGGAAGCGTGAGAGAATGAGAGATTATGGTGAGGTATGTGAAAGGGTGAATGATTGTGTGTGTGTGTGTGTGTGTGTGTGTGTGTGTGTGTGTGTGTGTGCGCGCGTGTGCGTGCGTGTGCGCGCGTGTGTGCGCGCGCGTTTCCCATTTATGTCAATTGTTGCACTTTGGGTTAATATGGAGAGAGAGAGAGAGGGGGGGGGGAGACTGGGTGAGGCAGGAGGAGGCGTCAACAAGGCAGGCAGGGGAGAGGCAGGGTAGGGGGTGGTCTGGGTTAGGCAGAAAAAGATAACGAAGAGGCAGGGGTGTTTGTAGAGTGCCAGAGGTGAGGCAGACGAGGGTAGGCAGCGATGGGGTGAGGCAGGGAATAGACAGGTGTGGTAGACATGAGGATAGGCAGCAATGGGATAAGGCAGGTGTAGGAAGTGTGAGGACAGGCAGAAGGTGAGGCAGGGTGTAAGGAGAATGGGGCAGAGGTGTGGTAGGGATAGGCAGTGTGAGGACAGGCAGAGATTGAAAAGAAAGAAAGAAAGAAAGAAAGAGAGAGAGAGAGAAGCAGAGTGGGGTGAGGCAGGAGGTGAGGCGGACGGCTTGGAGACAACATTATTAAGAGAGAGAGAGAGAGAGAGAGAGAGAGAGAGAGAGAGAGAGAGAGAGAGAGAGAGAGAGAGGGAGGCAGATAGATTCACCCGTTTAACTAAATTGATGGGTACTTTCAGACAACTTGCTGATGAATAGATATAGATAGATAGATAGAGGTAGATAGATAGATAGATAGATAAGTGTATTTTAGTATTGTCTTTAGTTAGATCTAGGAAATAGCGATTGATACACTACTCTGTTCCCTTTAACTTGGCCTAAAATTGCCATCTCTCCATGCTGAGCTGTAACCAGAGCTAAACACAGGGGTATGGAGCTAGAATGTGGTGCTAGTCACGAAGAAGTGCAGTGGAAAGGATGTCGAACCTTAGCATATTCTTTTTCAGCCACTGAGTTACGTGAAATAAGCTGCTAAGGGACGAAAATTTGGGCCAAGTTAAGGTGGATGGAGTATAGACATTTAAGTGGGTTATGGAGATTTGAGGCCCATATGTGTGTGTGTGTGTGTGTGTGTGTGTGTGTGTGTGTGTGTGTGTGTGTGTGTGTGTTTCGATCTATCTGTATACCAGTCTGTCGTTCTGCTTGTGTACTTATCTTTCTTTATCTCTCTGTTTACCTATCTCTTTTTCTGTATCTTTCTATCTGTCTCTATATCAGTCCATCTGTATCTGTCTGTCTTTATCTATCTCTGTCTTTGTGTTCTTATCTATCTATCTCTGTATCTCTGTATGTCTCTCTATCTCTCCATGGAGAGAGATCACCCCCCCAGTGAGGCGGCTAGCTATGGAAATGATCCTTGTCTGTCTGTCTGATGGGTTGAGTGGCAGGTGGGGGGTGGAGGCGAAGGGGGGAGTCGAGGGGGCGTGGGGGCAAAGGGGGGATCGAGGGGGGCGTGGGGGGCGAAGGGGGGGTCGAGGGGGCGTGGGGGACGAATGGGGGGGTCGTGGGGGGCAAGGGGGGGCCTCTACACACCCATCAGTATTCATAAAAACACCACAGGAGGGACAGAATTTCCTTTTAAATAGTCCATCCTACACATAAAATTCCCGGAGGTATATAATTTCCTTCATTGGTAGTCCTTCCTAGAGATAAATTTCTTAAGGGTACCATGTAATTTTCCTCTCTGATAGTCCTTCCTAGAGATAAAATTCATGGGAGTTGGAGATAAGGCAGTAATTTCTTCATTGGCCTTTTCCTAACTTCTTTCTTGCTACAATTTTTTTTTTTTATGCAAGGAAGAAGGAACCCAAGGCCTGGAGAGCACAAAATTGTCCCCTCAAAAAATAAAGTAAATAAATAAATAAATAAAAACAAGAACACAGAGGCAAATTTGAGATAATTTTTACCTTTGAGAGAATTATTTTTCAGAGTAATATTAACAAGCTTTATTACTTATTTTTATTTATTTTTCGTCGTGCATTATTTTTATCATGTTGGTAATTTGGTACGTTTTTATTCTTGTTATTTTTAGAGTCCTTTATTGAGCTTACCAGGGACTTTATTAATGAGGTAAATAAAGCCCTCATTTACTGCTTTAATAAATGAGACTTTCCCAAATTAACCTAAAATTATCAGTAAATATAAAGAAAAAAAAAAGGGAATTGAAGGAGAAAAGGGTGTTGAGAGGTAGACCCCTTGTCGTGTTTTTTTTTTTTTTTTTTTTTTGAGGGGGAAGGGGGAGGTCATACGTTTGATTGGCACAGAGAGAGAGAGAGAGAGAGAGAGAGAGAATGGAGAAATGAATTCCCTGAGCTAGGCAACTAAGGCCATATAGCCCCGCTGGGGTTACAGGAGGGAGCTACCCCTCCCGGCAACGGTAGCCCGGGCGAGGCTCGAACTTGCGACCTCCCGATCACGAGAGAGAGAGAGAGAGAATGTCTACTACCCTTCAATCTTCTGTTCTTCTTGAGATCATTGACATAAACCCACCCTCCTACGTACCTGCCTACGTACCTACCTACCCACCTACTACCCACTCACCCACCCACCCACCTGCCTACCTACCTACCTACCTACCTGCCTACCTACCTCAGTTCCGGAGCCGTAGGCAAGGATAGTTTGACCAATATCTTACTCTTGTACATCATTTATTATTATTATTATTATTATTATTATTATTATTATTATTATTATTATTATTTAATTCACCAACTGATGATATGAGATTCCAGAGTGATAACGTTATATTATTATTATTATTTTGTGGTAGGTGGGGGCGCTCACCAGCCACTCATTCAATGTAGTGCTGCTCTCGGGTGCTTGCCCTGTCCTCTCCTCCGTCCTTCTTTATTACCATTCTCTTCTATCATTCTTTCCTTCATTCTTTCCTTGTCCTTCTGCCTACGGGTGACTTTGCACTCCCTCTTCTGTCTTTCATTCCTTCATTCTTTCCTTGTCCTTCTGCCTACGGGTGACTTTGCACTCCCTCTTCTGTCTTTCATTCCTTCATTCTTTCCTCTTTCTTCTGCCTATGGGTGACTCTACACTGAGTGACAAGCCAAATGGTTTCCTGTACACCAGGAAACTATTTACTACTCTGGGTGGTAACCGTGTAACCAAATTTTGGCGCCTGGTGGTTTAGTGGGTAATTATAGTGCTCCAGTCGGATTGAGCCAGTGAATGTTTATGTCCAAGGGGTTGTTGGGGTTTACTGCTCACGTAGTACCACTCAGGGATGAGTGAGGCTGGTCACTCTCATCTTAAATGTCAGGACCAACTGCCTAGCCCCGGGCTTCTACGCTCCTCATGGGGTAACGTAGGATTGGATGATGGATGGATGGATTATTATTATTATTATTATTATTAGTATTATTATTAGTAGTAGTATTATTTAATTCACCAACTGATGATATGAGATTCCAGAGGCGTGACGTTTTATTATTATTATTATTATTATTATCATTATTATTATTATTATTATTATTATTATTTATTATTATTACCGGTATTATTATTATTATTATTATTGTTTGCATTGTAGGTCTTATAACTCACTCATAAAGAAACGGAATCATCTCGGGTTGCCTAAAAAAAAAAAGAAAAAAAAGAATACCTAGAGTTACCCCGACCTTGGGCGGGTTGATGGCGACCGAATTACCATTTTGCGGCCCTTATAACCCACCCAGGTGAATTAAATCGTCTTGCAGTAGCCATAATATAAAGCTAGAGTTGCAGCGACCTTGAGGGGGTAGCTGTCCAATTTAATATGCCTAGAATGAGAGTAAAACCACGCATCCATAATTTCTTTTTAATATTGTGATTTTTATTATTGTAAGTTGGTTATAAATATCGATTGTTAATACCTACCGGGGCATTATTATTATTATTATTTTTTTTTTTGGGGGGGGTCATTTTTCCCTTTTTTTTTTGGGGGGGGGGCATTTTTCGTCCTTTTGGGGGCATTTTTTCTTTTTTAGGGGCTTTTTTTCTTTTTTGGGAGGCATTCTTTTCTTTTGGGGGTGGGGCATTTTTTTTGGAGGGGGGCATTTGTTTGGGGGGTCATTTTTCTTTTTCCAATACATAGCAATAAATTCGGTGTTATAATTAAAGTATGACCTGAGCTAATAAAAAGTGTATAGATTTTTTTTTTTTTTTTTTTTTTTTTTGATGGTGCGTGCCACTAGGTTGAGAGGTAATGATATGGCAGTCTTTATTGATTAGTGCAAGGTGTGTGTGTGTGTGTGTGTGTGTGTGTGTGTGTGTGTTTTACTGATGTTTACTGAATATATGTATGTGTATGCGTTTGAGTTTTTAATTTTGTAGTGTGTGTGTGTGTGTGTGTGTGTGTGTGTGTGTGTGTGTGTGTGTGTGTGTGTGTACCGCTACTGTACACACACTCACCTGCTTCGATAAACACTGCCACTCTTCAGATGCCTTGCTGGGTGTGGTGTGTATGTATTCAGGTGTTTGTTTGTGTGTGTGTGTGTGTGTGTGTGTGTGTGTGTGTAATAGCTTGACTCCTTATTCCTTATTGTATCTTTTGTGTGCTGTGGTATGTGTGTGTGTGTGTGTGTGTGTGTGTGTGTGTGTGTGTGTGTGTGTGTGTGTCTGTGTAATGGGGTGTTTTGGTATGTGTTAGGGTGTGTTGTTGGGATTTGGGGATGAGTGTGTACTCTCTCTCTCTCTCTCTCTCTCTCTCTCTGTTTCTATGTTATTGTCTCTAATTTAAGTACGATAATCGGTGTGTGTGTGTGTGTGTGTGTGTGTGTGTGTGTGTGTGTGTGTGTGTGTGTGTGTGTGTGTGTAAGTGAATGTAAGTGTGAGAAAATTGAGTATGTATGTGTATGTAAGTGTGAATTGAGAGTTAGTGTGTCTGAGTGAATGTTTATAAGTGAATGAATGAATGAGTGTGTAGGTATGTGAGAGAGTGAATGTGTGGTTTCGGAAAAGTGAATATATGTGTGAGCAAGTGAGCGAGTGAGAGAGAGAATGAGAGAGTGAGTGAGTGAGAGAGTTATTGAGTGAGTGAGTGGGTGAGTTATTGAGTGAGTGAGTGAGTTATTGAGTGAGTGAGTGGGTGAGTTATTGAGTGAGTGAGCGAGTGAGTGAGTGAGTTTTTTCACATTAACATGACCCAGAAGTTCCTCCTTTTGTATATAATTTCACGTAACTCAGTGGCCGAAAAAGACAATGCTACGGCTCTGCATCCTTTCCACAGCACTTCTTCGTGACTAGCATCTTATTCCACTGTTACCCCATTGCGATAACTCAGCAATTCAAGATAGAGAGATGAGAATTTTAGGCCAGGTTAAGGTGAAAGGAGTATACAGTAAACTAACGAGAGAATAATTGCCTATGTGAGTGTGAGTATACGTAATTTTTCGTGTCTTGTAAAGGGTGATTGGGGTGTAGGGTGGTTGCTAGGGTGTAATGATCTGGAGAGAGAGAGAGAGAGAGAGAGAGAGAGAGAGAGAGAGAGAGAGGAAGTGCGTGAATGAGAAAGTGAGTGAGTGAGTGAGTGAGTGAGTGAGCCAGGTGAATAGATGTGGGTAGGTGAGAGTCTGGCACTGTGAGAGAGAGAGAGTGCCAGGAATAGTTCTGGCGGCTGAGGCACTGACACACATGGCGCACACACACACACACACACACACACACACACACACACACACACACACACACACACACACACACACACACACACACACACACACACAATCAATACGTCTAACCACTCATACGTTCACCTCACGTACACTCATAGTCATTCGGCACTTTCTTTACACACACACACACACACACACACACACACACACAAAATCAATACGTCTAACCACTCATATATTCACCTCACGTACACTCGCAGTCATTCGGCACTTTCTTTACACACACACACACACACACACACACACACACACACACACACACACACACACACACACACACACACACACACACACACATTCTCCCTACATACTTTCCGGATGAGTATGAGAGAGAGAGAGGGAGAGAGAGAGAGAGAGAGAGAGAGTAGTTACACAGATATACAGACATTAAATTCCTTTCCATGTGATCAGACAGTCTATTAGTACAGCACAAAATAGATAGAAATAGATAGATAGATAGATAGATAGAGAGAGAGAGAGAGAGAGAGAGATGGAGGGTGAAGATGAGACGCAAACCCAGGCAGGTATTTTGGCCTACCTGAGAAGTGCGTCTTAAAGCCTTATGACGTGTTCCTTAAACCCTGCCGTCTGTCTGTCTGTCTATCTATCCATCTATCTATCTATTTATCTCTATCCGTACCTCTATATATGTCTCTCTAACCATGTATGTCCATTTGTCTGTGTCTCAATCTGTCTATCCATATCTATCCATCTATCTGTCTTATCTATCTATCTATTTAACTGTCTATCTGTATCTGTAATCCTGTATAAATCTGCGTCTGTCTATATTTCTATCT
>NC_136991.1:2432500-2440000 GCF_032717465.1 Coenobita brevimanus
GACGGAGAGGAGGGGAGGGGAGAGGGGAAAGGATGACGAGGAGGCGAGGGGAGATGGGAAAAGAGGTGATGGAGGGGGAGGAGAAGAGAGGGGAAAAGAGGTGAGGGAGGGGGAGGGGAAGAGAGGGGAAAAGAGGTGAGGGAGGGGGAGGGGAAGAGAGGCGAAAGAAGAGGGGGAAGGGGAAGGGAGGGTGCGGGAACAAAAAGGAGAGGAGAGAAAGGGTTAGAAGTAGGGGGAGTGAGGGGAAAGGTGGAAAGGGTAGGGGTGAAAAGTGGAAGAGTGGAAGGGGGGATGAAAAAGGGGAGAAGGAGAAGTGAATCAAAGAGAAACGGAAAATAATATAAAATTCGACACAACATACTGAAGGAGGAAATATATAGTACAGTATGTATGAGATTTCAACACGCACTGCCTCACTTCTCTGTTATGGTATTCAAGGTCTGTTCTTCTGTTCCCCTGTTCTTCGTATGTTCTTCTGTTCTGCGTAAGTAACTCGGTAGCTCCTGAACAAAGGGTCCAGGGTTGGTATTTTGCAAGGGGTGTTTATCTCGGGCGATCTGCTCAAAGGCTGGGTGGGGTGCAGCGTATGTGTGTGTGTGTGTGTGTGTGTGTGTGAGAGAGAGAGAGAGAGAGAGAGAGAGAGAGAGAGAGAGAGAGAGAGAGAGAGAGAGAGAGAGAGAGAGACCTTTTCCATACTAAGCCCCCTTCCTACTTCTGTTCATAGTCCTTAATCCTCTCATTATAAAAGGCCTTTGCTAAGTGTAATAAATCACCTGGAGATTGCAGGTCTCTCTCTCTCTCTCTCTCTCTCTCTCTCTCTCTCTCCCTCTCTCTCTCTCTCTCTCTCTCTCTCTCTCTCTCTCTCCGATCCTTGTTTGCACCTTTATGAACGTAGGGGCCCGGGTCTAGTCTTCAGTCCTGGCATTTAAAACGAGAGTAGCCAGTCGCCCTTCCCTGAGTGGCATTTTGTAAGCATTATACCCCAGCCACCCCTCGAATGGAAGCCCTTTTGTTCACATCAGGTTGGAACTCCTCAGCCCTCTAGACCACCAGGCTTCCACTTACCTATATGGTTACCACCCAGCGTAGTAAATGGTGTCATGAGGTACGAGAAACTGTTTGGCTTTCACTCGATGTACTGTCCTCTGAAGGTGACACTACATCGAGTGAGTGGATGGTTAGCGCCCCACCATAGCAAGAATAAGAAGTAGGTAATCGGAGTGAAGGGGTTATTTTTTTCATTGTTATTATTATTATTATTATTATTATTATTATTATTATTATTATTATTATTATATTATTGTTGTTATTAGTATTATTATTGTTATTATTATTATTATTATTTGCTGGTAAGAGACACACCACAATGGCGGAAGTTGTCCCATATCAGTTCACTCTAGGGACACGTATTCTGGGATTTGGTGCTGGTGTGGTGAGTGGAGTGATGGTGTAGTGTGGTGGTATGGCTGCAAAATTGGGAGGCGATGTGGTGAAGCGGGAGTTACAGTGTTGGTGTGGTGTGGTGTGTGGTGGTGTAACTACAGAATTGTCGGGTGGTACAATGTTGGTGTGGTGTGGTGTGTGGTGGTGTAACTACAGAATTGTCGGGTGGTACAGTGTTGGTGTGGTGTGGTGTGGTGTTGTGTGGTGTGGTGTGGTGTGGTGGTGTAGCTACGGTAATGTGGTCTGGTATAGTGTTGTTGGTACAGAAATGGGTGGTGTGGTGTGTCGGGTGCAGGTAGTGGCGCCTCCAGTCATTACCTTAATTAAGTTTCTCGCCCCCGGTACCTACCTGGGCGGGGCGGGAAGGGGCGGGGCTACCTCTCCCACCCCTAGTTTGCCCCTCTTTTGATTGTCCCGCCTAGCCCTGCCCCACCCCACCCCTCCCTGCCCCGTCCTACCTTACCTCGCCCACTTTTCCCTGCCCCGCCCCGCCCCTCCCCTTAGTGCTTTCTTCCCTGACTGACCCGGAACGACAATAAATCCCACCTACTCAGCCCCGCCCCTCATGCAGTGCGGGGGGAGGGGGGGAAGGGGAAGGAAGATGGGAGGGGGACTGCAGTGGACTACGGACCTAAATTGCCCTTCTCCAGTCCACCATCCTCCTTGTGGGGGATAGGGAAGCAGCTGAGGGACGTTCGTATGACCAGGCAGTGGAGTCACCTGGTTATATCGGTGCCACCACGTGAAGGCGTCTCTTATACACAGTCTTCCTATAGCATTGTGTCCTTCCTTCCATATTTTCCATTCCTCCCTAAACGATAGAGAGTATTCTTTTTCATAGTCTTTTGCTGCACTTCATATTGCAGTCACATAAAAATAGTTCTTGTGCAACTTTCCTTTGTCACACCTGGCGGTGAAGTGTCTGGGAACTTTTGCACGTGCCTGTAGGTGTCGTGGGGGAAGGGGCAGTGATAGGCGTGTGTTGGAGACGAAGGGAGTGGGGAGATTGAGGGAGTGGGAGGGGGAGTAACAATTAGCAGCAGCCACTGGTTTCTGTCGATGTTTGTGGGGAGAAGGTCCGATTGCTTTTTGCTACATGCTACTGTTTCCTTCATTCTTTCTTGTCCTTCTTCCTTCATTCACATTGTACTTCATATTCCTTCATTCTCACACACTTATACTCATTTTACCCACGCTGCCTTCTTGCATTCAGAGTCTGTTGTGCATCGAGACTCAAGAGAAATAATTAACATTCTAAAGTTCAGTGAATACATGGCGTTGGAAGAGGGAGGGTTACGTTACAGGGAACAGTAGAAAAAGTAACTTTGCCAGTTGTATGGGTAACAGTGAGGTAACAGGGATTTTGGTTACAGAGAGAGAGAGAGAGAGAGAGAGAGAGAGAGAGAGAGAGAGAGAGCAGGTGGTGGCCGAGTGCCAGTCCTCTTAACACAGGTAGCACTCCTGACGATTTAACTTCTGTAACCTCGAGAGAGAGAGAGAGAGAGAGAGAGAGAGAGAGAGAGAGATTTGATAGAAAATTACTCAGACATGCAAACAAATAATGAGGTATATTAAACCAGCATTTTTAATCTATAAGTAGTGCAAATCTAATGACCCCTTCCCCCTCAACGCCCTCTTTAACCTCGTCAGCCACAGGGGTCTTACCTAAACTGAATAAAAACGTCGAACTTAGCCTGAATAAAAAATAAAGCGTCCTAAAAAAAACAGGAAGAAGAAGAAGAGAAGAAGGAGAAGTATAAACACCCTCCCTCCACCCCAGGTCTTCACCCCTCGAGACTCTAACCCCTCTTCCCCTCCCGCCCCAAAAAAGACAAAAATAAAAAAAGAAAATAGAAAATGTTTACCCGTAAGTTGACCCCACTTGGGCAGCCTTGATAGCACGTACGCACAAGACAATGCTTAATTCTTTTTCCGCCTTCGTACCTTCGCTAAGAAACACGAGCGTCTTGGCGGGTATGACTTGAGATAATAGTGAGATAAAGTTGCGGAGGGTGGGTGAGGTGTGGAATGCCCTGGTTTTGTGTTGTGAGGTTTATATTAGTGTCTAGTGGTGAGTTTTGTGTTGTAATGTTGCTTTGCTTGTTAGTGTAGAGTGACAGTGTTAGTGGCGTGGTGGTAGGGATGATTGTGGTGATAAATTGTGGTGTGTAGTGTGGTGTGGATCGTGTGTTCTGTTGTTTGTGGTGATTCGTGGTGTTGTGTGATGTGGTCTTGTGTTCTTTTGTGATGTGTTTTGTCGTATTGTGTTTGGCCTGTTTTGTGTTGTGTTGTTGTGTGGTATTTTGCGATATATAGTGTGGTATGTGGTATGGTGTTGTACATATATGTCAGGTGTGGTGTGGTGTGTTAGTATGTGATGTGATGTTGCGAAAGGTTTGTTGCAGATATGGTATATGGTGTGATGTTGCAAATGCAGTGGTGTAGAAGCTATGTGATGTGGCAGGTGTATTTCATGTGTAGTTTGCAGATGTGGTATATGTTGTGATGTTGCAAATGTAGTGGTGTATTGGCAATGTATTATTTAATGTGTATTGCAGGTGTAGTGGTGCTTATGATGATTCTGTTGGTGTTGTATGGGTGTAGAAGTGTGTGGTATGGTGTTGCAGGTGTGGTGTTATAGGTGGAGTAGATGTGGAGGTGTGAGGTATGGTGTTGCAGGTGTGGTGTTATTGGTGGAGTAGATGTGGAGGTGTGAGGTATAATGTTGCATTGGTGTTGCAGATGTGGTGTTGCAGGTGTGTAGGGCGAGACAGACAGACATCCTCCCCCCACCTCCCCCCCCTGGTACTCCACCCTCGCCGCACCTCACTTATGCATATGTTTACCTCGCCACCCACCCCACCTGCCCACACCTCACAACCTCACCTGTCCTCTCCTAGCCTAACCCAACCCAACCCAACCCATACTCAACCCAACCCAGCCCAACTCAACCCAACCCAGCCCAAAAACACAACACAACACAACCAAACCCAGCCCGACCTCACCTAACCTCACATTCACTCCATTCCACATCTTACACAGCCCCTCCACCACGTCACACCCCTTTTCATGTTCGTCTCAAACACTTTCACCTCCATATCTCACACTTTTAGAGTTCCTTGTACTTTCCCTCACATCGTTTCTACAATCTTCCATTCTCGTACGTCTCTTTCACTCTCACTGTCTCTCTGTTCCACTCTTTTCTTTATCTCGCTGTTTATCACTGTCTTTTTCCCCCCTCTGTCCTGCATCTCATTCCCCTCTCGCTGTCTCTCTTCCCCTCCATCCTGCATGTCTGTCCTTCTTACTGTCTCCTCCCCTCTCCCCAACATTTCTCTCCCTCTCACTATCTCTCTTCCCGTTGATCCTATCTCACTCTCCCACTCACTGTCTGTCTTTCCCTCCATCCTTCACTCCACGCCCCCCTCCCTCACCCCCTCCTTGCCCCCTCCCTTGTACGAATATACCTACCTCTCTCCCAGACTGAGTTTACAAGTTCATCGGGAATTCCTTAGCTAACCTAACTTAACCTAACTTAAACAAACCAAACCAAACCTAACCAAACCAAACCTAACCATACCTAACCCAGCCTAACCTAACCCACCCCACCCCTAACCAAACCTAATCCATCCCCCCTCCCTCTTTCTGTCCACATATCTATAACTAACAACTTCATCTTTTACGGGATCATTAAGGTATTTAGTGTGGTTAAATCCCCAAGTTGATGGAGGGTTGTAAGTAAATTGGTCCTCTTTCCCAAGGTATTAAAATTGGTGTGTATTCGTTTAATATTTTTGGTGTGGTGGAGGGAGGGGGTAGGAGGGGGACTCAAATTGGTAGTGGAGCTGTAGTTTGTATAATCTCATGGTTTGTGGTGGTGGTGGTCATGATGGTGGTGGTGGTGGTAGTGGTATAGTAGTAGTAGTAGTAGTAGTAGTAGTAATAATAATAATAATAATAATAGTAGTAGTAGTAGTAGTAGTAGTAGTAGTAGTAGTAGCCTCAAGCTCCTCTGAAACGTGAACCCAGTGGACTGCGGGCCTTCGTTTTCCTCCTCATGCAATACCAGGAAGTACAAGCAAGTCAGCATGATGAGAACTGACACATAAGGAACACAGCACCTCCTTCATCTGCCAAAAAGAAAGACAAGAAGAAGGAGGAGGAGGAGGAGGAGGAGGAGGAAGAGGAAAGAAAAGAAAGAAGAATAGCAACACAAATCGCAAAATCTGTCACTTAAAATATTTGTGTTTTTGTTGGACGAAACGAAATGAAAGTCGACATGGATTTACCTCCAGTCTAGTGTGTGGAGGAGGGAGGAAGGGGAGATGGAGGGAGGGAGGGAGGGAAGGAGAGAGGGAGGGAAGGAAGGAGGAAAGAGGAGAAGTAAAGAATGAAGGAAAGAAGAGTAGCGAATCAGAAGGGAAGGACGAAAAAAAGGGAGGAGAGAGGGAAAAGGCAGATACTGGAGAGAGAGAGAGAGAGAGAGAGAGAGAGAGAGAGAGAGAGAGGGAGGAATGTATGATGGGAGTGGCCAGTAAAGGACTGAGCAGCATATATGGAGGGAGGGGGCTATCACTCACACACACACACACACACACACACACACACACACACACACACACACACACACACACACACACACACACACACACACACACACACACATTTGCACCTTCCATCATCCTACACACACGCACATTACCACATATGTCCCCCTTTATCTTCGAGTGAGAGAGAGAGAGAGAGAGAGAGAGCAAACCGTTCTAGGAAGAGGTAAAAAAGAGTATGTAAAAAGAGCAAAGTTAAAAGAAAAAAGTTAAAATGATAAAAAACGATGAATTATGAAAGAAAGAAAGAAAATACTAAGGCACTTCACTACGATGACATCTCTGCTTTATTGTCGTTATTATTATTATTATTATTATTATTATTATTATTATTATTGTTATTATTATTTTAGCTTATTAAGGACATCTCATAGTGAAGGGGATCTTGATTTTGAAAGTACAGTAAATATAATAACTGAGAGAGAGAGAGAGAGAGAGAGAGAGAGAGAGAGAGAGAGAGAGAGAGAGAGAGAGAGAGAGAGAGAGAGAGAGAGAGTTACAGGCACATTAATTTGTTTTGTGGGGTATGTGAGAGTGCACCTAAGTGTGTGTGTGTGTGTGTGTGTGTGTGTGTGTGTGTGTGTGTGTGTGTAGATCTGGCAGGGTAGCAAGTTGGCGAGGATGAAGGCAGAGCGACAGGGTTCACACAGTCCTACTCTGCCCCTGTACCCACAACAACAACAACAACAACAAAGAACAGCAAGAAGAAGAAGAACAACAACAATAACAGTGCAAAGATAACAGACCTGACAATAACACCATAACAAGAACAAACAGCACAGCACCATAACAGTAATATAAGTTGAACACCTCCGGAAGAACAGTTATATCTCCGAAAGAACAACACGTCAAAAGCATAACACCCCAAGAACAAAACACTGTCACATCGAGCACATACGTAATAACAAGAACAGAACCAGAGAACACATCCTTAGTAGCGTCAGAGACATTACAGCATTGCCCTACCACCACCACCACAACAACAATAACAATAGCTGCCTCCACTATCTTAATTACTACCACTATCACATTAGTTCTACCACCACCACATCCACATCCGCCACCACATAATGCTACAACTATCAGCACCATCACCTTACATGTACCACCCCCACCACCACCACCACCACCAATTATAAGTGCATGAATGAATGAATGAGTGAATGAATGAAGGTGACGATGAGCAAAGACATTATTGTAAAGGATAAACTTACACGTGCATGTATGTTGCATGGGTGAATGGGCACTTAAAATAATGAATAAATGAATGAAAGAAAGAATGAATGAAGGAACGAACGAACGAACGAACGAATGAATAAATATAAAAAAAGGTAATTGTGGTGAAGTGGTTGAGATGAGAGTTGGTAGAGGGAGGTACTGTCAATGCGGTGTTGGTAGTGGCAGGTGGAATGTGAGATGTTGGCAGTGTCGAGTGGTGTCAAGTGTGGTG
>NC_136991.1:2445000-2487500 GCF_032717465.1 Coenobita brevimanus
TTACCTAACCTTAACTTACCTTACCCGGCCTTCCCTTGCCTTGCCTTCCCTTGCCTTGCCTTCCCTTGCCTTGCCTTCCCTTGCCTTGCCTTCCCTTGCCTTGCCTTCCCTTCCCTTCCCTTCCCTTCCCTTCCCTTCCCTTCCCTTCCCTTCCCTTCCTTTCCCTTCCCTTCCCTTCCTTTCCCTTCCCTTCCCTTCCCATCTCTTCCCTTCCCTTCCCTTCCCTTTCCTTCCCTTCCCTTCCCTTCCCTTTCCTTCCCTTCCCTTCCCTTCCCTTCTCTTCCCTTCCCTTCCCTTCCCTTACCGAACCTAACCAGACGAAACCCAAGCTAATCATAACTTGAGTCTAACCTAACATCACCTAACTTTAAGATCCTCAGTGCGTCCAGGTGTGTCAGAATAAATGAATCTTGGTTTTTGGATCTTTAATTTTCTCCTGAATAGACAACTTCTTTCAGGTCTCCAGCCTTTGGTTCTTTCTTTTTGTATTAAAAAGCGTGGCCATTACTCGTGCTGAACTTAACCTAATCACCTAATCCAGACCATCATATGTTTTGAATCTGTGTTAATCATACTTTTACTAAGATCTAACTCAGTCTAATTATGATTTTGTGTGATTCTAATCTAACCATTACTTGTGTTGAACCAAACCTAGAGTGAACCACGTGTGTGAATTTGACGTAGCCATTATTTGTATGTGACTCAAATCTATCTTAACCTAACCCTCCCCAGTGTTGAGTCTAGCAGCAGTAGTAGTAGCAGCAGCAAAACCTGGGTTATCTGAACGTGAACCCGGTGGACTGCAGGCTAAAGTTTCCGTCTTCCGCATTCCACCTTCCTCCTTTTGGTGGATAGGGAGGGAATTGAGGGACGTGTGTGTGACCAGGCAGCTTTACCGGGCGGTCATATCAGTGCCACCACGTGAAGGCGCCTTGTTGATTTTAGCTATGACGTAAACATCAGTCCACCCACAGAGTCTAACCACGTCCTCCCTCTCCATCTCCACAGGCGCGGTCGGAGGAGCAGGTAGCGGCGGCGCGGGCGTGGTTGGATGCGGAGAAGGTGTGGCTGGTGCACCGCGGGGGCTTCTGCGCGGCGCGGCAGCTGCGGGAGACGGACGCAGGGGAGGCGCTGCCGGAGGGACGCGTCAGGCTGAAACTAGAGCACAACGGAGACATCATTGAGGTTGACGAGGATGACGTGGAAAAGGTACTCTCTCTCTCTCTCTCTCTCTCACACACACACACACACACACACACACACACACTTATGTAATCCTCTCGCCAGTGCCAGCCGAGAGAATTCCTGAGTAGATAAAGGCTTCAATCTATCTGTAATTGACTCACTTAATCTACCACTACTTAATCTGCCACCACTTAATCTGCCACCACTTAATCTACTATCACTTAATCTACCACCACTTAATCTACCACCACTTAATCTACCACCACTTAATATACTACCACTTAATCTACCACCACTTAATCTACTACCACTTAATCTACTACCACTTAATCTGCCACCACATAATCTACTACCACTTAATCTGCCACCACTTAATCTACCACTACTTAATCTACTACCACTTAATCTACCACCACTTAATTTACCACCACTTAATCTACCACCACTTAATTTGCCACCACTTAATCTACCACCACTTAATTTACCACCACTTAATCTACCACCACTTAATTTACCACCACTTAATTTACCACCACTTAATCTAGCACAACTTAATCTACCACCACTTAACCTACTACCACTTAATCTGCCTATTCTGCATAATTGACTACTTAATCAACCTCATCCTCAACCTCCATATCAGTCCTCTTAAGTGTCGCCTATTTAATCAACCTCCCTAACCTCCCCCTGCTGAGTCAACCTCCATCCCAATCCACTCAACCTCCTCCTCAACCCAATCAACCTCCTCCTTGACTTAACCTCCTTCTCAGCCTAATCAACCTCCTCCTCGACTTAACCTCCTCCTCAACCCAATCAACCTCCTCCTCGACTTAACCTCCTCCTCAACCCAACCAACCTCCTCTTCGACTTAACCTCCTCCTCAACCCAATCAACCTCCTCCTCGACTTAACCTCCTCCTCAACCCATCCAACCTCCTCATAACTCAGTCAACCCTCGTCCTCAACTCAACCTCCTTCTCAGCCTCCTCCTCAACCCCACTCAGCCTCCTCCTCAACTCAGTCAACCCTCGTCCTCAACTCAATTAACCTCCTCAACCCAATCAACCTCCTCAACTCAATCAACCTCCTCCTCATCCCAGTCATCTTCCTCCTCAACTCAGTCAACCCTCGTCCTCAGCTCAATTAACCTCCTCAACCCAATCAACCTCCTCAACTCAATCAACCCCCTCCTCATCCCAGTCAGCTTCCTCCTCAACTCAGTCAACCCTCGTCCTCAGCCCAACCAACCTCCTCCTCAACTCAATCAACCCTCCTCCTCAACTCCATCTCCTCCTCAACCCCGCTCAGCCTCCTCCTTAACCCAATCAACCCTTGTCCTCCACTCAACCTCCTTCTCAACCTCCTCCTCAACCCCACCCAGCCTCCTCCTCAAGTCAATCAACCCTCGTCCTCAACCTCCTCCTCCACCTGCAGGCCAACCCCCCGCCCTACGACCGCTGTGAGGACCTTGCACAGCTGCGATACCTCAACGAGTCTTCCGTGCTGCACACCCTCCGGCAGCGCTACGGCTCCAACCTCATCCACACCTACGCCGGGGCAGCCATGGTCGTCATTAACCCCACTACACCCCTCGCTATTTACTCCGAGAAGGTGAGGCGGCGTGTAGTAGTAGTAGTAGTGGTAGTAGTAGTGGTTGTATCCCCAGGTTCATTTGATAACCCAGTAGATTGCAGGCTTAAATTATCCTCCTGCGGTCCACACTCCACTTTTGAGGGGATAGGGAGTTGAGGGACGTTTGTATAATTGAGCAGCTCCACGGCCTATTTGTATCAGTGCCACCACATGAAGGCGTCCCTCTCCAGCTGCTCCAGCCAAATATAGTGCCTGACATCCGTAGAGTTTGATAGAGTCAGCCTGAAACCCCTTTTACGAATTATGCAGTGAGACAGAGGTATGCATGCTACTGAGTACCCCCCTCTTCCCCTCTCTCTCTCTCTCAGTTAAAAAAAAGTAAGAGTTTGTATTCAACATATTTTTGTGTGTACTTGGTGATTGTTCATTCATTCATTGCCAGACGCCATGTATCCCAAACGGGGTGGCCAAGGGCTTAGAGTTAATTGTTTTACAGGGAGGGGCACTAATCCTCCACCAACCCCACTTGACACGTAGGGATGCCAACAGCATCTGGTGTTCCCAGGCGGTCACCCATCCAAGTACTAACCAGACCCAACGTTGCTTACCTTCGCTGATCGGACGGGAAGCGGTGTACTCAACGTGGTATGGCCGTTGGATTTTCTTTTTTTCATTGTTTTTTGCCCTCAACTTCCACATCATTAGAGAGAGAGAGAGAGAGAGACACTACCCCCCTTGGCGTTGGATTGATGGCTCTTGGCGGTTTGGGTTAAGGTGTGACGTGGACATAATATGGTCCTCTCTCTCTCTCTCTCTCTCTCTCTCTCTCTCTCTCTCTCAGTAAACAGAGAACCCATTTAATTGAATTATAACCTTCACTCTCAGGATTTATGCCTTTGTGTTGCTAGGAGAGAGAGAGAGAGAGAGAGAGAGAGAGAGAGAGAAAGCGTCTCAAGCCAACAAGAAAAGTCCTTATCTTCGACAGAGAGAGAGAGAGAGAGAGAGAGAGAGAAAGCGTCTCAAGCCAACAAGAAAAGTCCTTATCTTCGAGAGAGAGAGAGAGAGAGAGAGAGAGAGAGAGAGAGAGAGAGAGAGAGAGAGAGAGAGAGAGAGAGAAAGCGTCTCAAGCCAACAAGAAAAGTCCTTATCTTCGAGAGAGAGAGAGAGAGAGAGAGAGAGAGAGAGAGAGGGGCTGGTGAAGGAAATGGAGTCACACCACCATCCTCACATCCAATGTAGTTATATCATCTCCCTTGCCGCCAAATTTAACCCATATGCAATTTAAACGCGTCACTGCAATGCATCTTTATCTCACTCTTATCTCAGGGTTATATAAGAGAGTTTTTATTATTATTTTTTTTTAATGAAGTTTTTCATGGACTTTTTTGGTAGTGGTGAGGATTGTGTGTGTGTGTGTGTGTGTGTGTGTGTTTAACCTCATACCCCTATACCAGTGATTCTTAAACTTTCTCAACCCATATACCCCCATCCTAACCCCCAAGTCAGCCTGATACCTCATCCCTAATATTGTTACCCCTTATATTTTAACTTCAAAAAGAGAAAGAAAATGGTTATGAACAAACATGAATTATATGGATATTTTTGTGTTCAAGAAAGTAACGTTCAAATACAGATTATTTTTTCCAGACTCCCCTCTCTCTCTCTCTCTCGTTCTGTAGAGATTTATGAAGGCTTTATCTAACCCATTCATTTCGGTCAGTAGTCTAAGCTGGAAGTCCCTCAGAAATAGCAAAAATAAAGGATAAGAGAGAGAGAGAGAGAGAGAGAGAGAGAGAATCATTTTCGTGGAGTGTCGATTACGATATCAGTCCAACTTCACAAAAAAATAATAAAAAATAAAATAAAAACTGGTATAAGAAAGGGTGGTCTGATATTTGATAAGTAGCGATGTATTAAGAGGATGATCATGTTAATAAGAGTGGTAGTATCCGTTCTCTTTGAAAGGATGGTCAGTTTTTAGCGCCATATTAGCGAGAGAGGCTTAGTGACGGAAATGCTTCTTGATAACGGATATTTTAAACTTTTTTCCCCCCTTCTCGGTGAACCTAAAAGCAGATAGTCACTTAAGAAAATATGGAGAAAGTAAGATTATTTTGGTTTTACATCAGTTTTCGCTTAGGTTTGAAATTGTGTCGTTCGTTTATTTTTTTCCCGCGCCAAAAGAGGAAGAGACACCTAAGTACTTTCATATTGTTTTCTGTATAACTTGAATACTTTTCTCGATATGACGATTACATTTTCACTGCTTCCTCCGAGTTTCTTTCCTCTGCTTGTATTCGTGTATGTGCGTTATGATTACTGTTCTTGGGAATGCTACAGATTAACCTAACTAAACTTGATTAATAAACCATTATGTGAAATTTTCTTATTATTGCTTGACTGAAGTTTGTTAATAGTGTCTTAATTAATTAGCTTGAGTGGTAATAGACACAAGTCGAGTGAGAGTGGAAATGAGTTGTACTTGAGTGGAGCATGTGGAATTCCATGGAGACAGACAAATGAGGAAGTGAAAGAATGTGGTGTACAGCATGAGAAATACGTTGTGATTGTGAGATAATGAGATTTTGACCAGGAGATTATGTGAGTGAGGTAGAGAGAGAAGGGAATCTGGAGATCGAGGATGGTATGGAGAGATGGAGTGAAGTATATGAGTGCGGAAGGTGTGAGTTGGAGAGAGGGTAGCCTGATGATGAAGGAAAGAATGACATGGAGGCGAGTAGTTTGTGACCAGTTCTTCCGGGATTAAGGGGTCTAGTCATAGATACCCGTAGATAGGTAATAGACCCGCCGGTTTGATTTTTTTTTTTTTTTATCTAACGTTAAAATTCACAGATGTAAGAATCCATGCCAGAGAAAACTGGAATAAAGAATAAAAAGAAATTCTCGCCGTGACAAAAAAAAAAAAAAAAAAAAACGGTGGCTAAAAACGATCGCTCAGGCAAAGAAAAAAAAAATGGAAGCATGTGAATAAGTTATGAATAACGGGCGTTTTAACTTTTATCGATCAAGTTTATTTCTTGTATTTTTCTTTCATACCAATAGGTAATGAGGTAGTCTGGGCAAGTTATGCCTTATCTGCGGTAATACAACTTTTCAGTCAAATTCTTGACATTTTAACCATACTCGAAAAGAACATCAGATTCAAGATGTCACGCGATTTGGATTCAACGCTGAGGACGTGACTGGCGTTAATTTCAGTATACAGGTATTTATATGGCAAGCAGTGTGACGTCACGATATGCTGGATCAGTTTTAAGGTGTTGTATTACATTTCTGTGGTCAAGCTATTGCATAATTTATCAGTGATATGTATAAATTGGCCTACTGTATGATTGCTCTCACGTTTTCATATATGCCATTTACGTTTCTAAAGTGTCAGAGCATAAAATGTATGGCTCTTCTAACTGCATTTGTATTGCAGTTGTTGTATACTTTGTAAAGTTTGATGCTTAACATTTTGATTTTCTTGGCTTAAATGCATCATGTAAATCAAATGATGGAAGTATTCTACATGATTATTGTTTTTTTTATTTTTTATAAGACTTTGATGATATACAAATGATTGTGTTGGGCATTGCAATAGCTGTGTCAGTGAGGGTTCTCCCACCTTTGACCTCCCTATTTTTCAGAATCATACCTCAAGCCTTCTTTAAAAAAAAAAAAAAAAAAAAAAGATCTGGATGATGATAACATTAATCAGTTTAATATTTATATTTAGTAATTTATTTTATATTCATTATGATGGCAGACAGATTGTGTGGTAAAATTTCATCTGTAAACTTATAATCTCTCAGTTATTTTGATATACAGTAGACTCTTAATTTAACATACCATGATTGACAGGGTATGGGATTTTAACAGACACTACAAAGCCACCGGACTTCCATTGGCTGTAATGAACTGTATTAAATAGGGCACAATACATAAGATTATGAGTGCAATGACAAGAATGTGAAATAAACTGCAGCAGGATGAAATTATGGGATACTTTCGTGTAAAGTGGATATAGTTTTCATTTTTAGTACTAGAATATGCTGTTGTACTCATTATTTTCAAACATGTACTTGACATCCCACCTCACGGGGGAACCATTGGATGTAACGGATTATCGGCTTTTTCGGATAAGGCTTCCCTTTAGTCCGTTACAGGAAGGGTCTGCTGTATTCTCAGGCTTTGGCTCATATATATATATATATATTTTAACAGTCCCATCACAAATAAGTAATGATTGAGATTCAGCCTCCTGTCTCCTCTGCCCCCCCCCCCAAGTCTTGAATGATATTTTGCTTCCATTCATTTCTTTCAGCTGTCACCCATAATTCTCCCTGATTAGTGTGATGTGTTTGTACAACCTAGGCTCATGAGTTTGCAAAATTTTTCCCAATAGCATATTGTTGAAGATCAGAAATGATGGACAGTTATGTGCTGAAACTGAAATTATGTTGCTTGATTTTCAGGTGATCCAGATGTTCAAAGGATGCAAACTGGAGGACATGCCACCGCACATCTACTCAGCGGCCCAGGCATCGTACCGGGACATGTTGGCCACTCGGCGTGACCAGAGTTTAGTGTTCTTGGGCCGCTCTGGTGCTGGCAAGACCACCAACTTTAGACACATCCTTCACTACCTCGCCCTTGCTGCTGGGGCTACCAATAAGATCCTCACAGGTGCTGCTCAACCTCCACCCACCATTACTGTACCTTCATTAAAGATTTTGCAGGATCATTAGGCACTCCTCAGTTAATCTTTAATCAGTAGGATGCATCATATGTAAATTGGGGCATTCCAGTTCTGTGCTGGACATCGTATGACAGAAGGCTTATTCCCCATGAGGAAGTGACATATGGTGGGCCAGTAATTAGTTACAGCCTACCCCCCCCCACACACACACATACACACACCCCTTCCAGATTTAACTGAGCCAACTCTGGCAACCACAACACAGGACATTGTTTTATCTTGCAGTGCATCTCTACTTATATTGCTGTTTATACTGCCATACTTTGTATCAGCATGTTCAAAAAGTTTTATTACATTTTCATTAAAAAATAAGACATGATATCTCTTTTACCCGTAGCATTCAAGAAAGATTTTGGCAAATGTTGGCAGAATAAATTGTTATTATATTTTTGACTCAGCCAAATGTCAGCATAAAGGTGCACTTTATTATACCGTTATAAATTGATCTCCAGTAAAAGAGTGCAGTAGAGGTGAATTACGATTATAATGCTAACAGAGTCATTATTTTTGTATTATAAATCATAGAAAGACAGCATATTGTAGTCGTCTTAAGTAAGAAGAAGAAGAAGAAAAGACACTACACATTCCAGTTACTGTACATTATACTGTATCCAGAAAGGCTTGGCATCCCTTTTCCACATGAGATTGAAGAGTTCAGTGTTCATCCATCTCTAGTACAGAAAAATAAATAAATAAATAAATACAAATTGAAATTGATCGGAAGTGCTTGATAGCATCAAAATTTAGCTAGTGCACTTGTGCATAAGCTTACTTTCACTGTTGCCAAACTGGGTTGTGCCAGCCTGGGCTCAGACACAACAGACAGTAGGTGGAACATTGAACTGACTCAGGCAGTACTTTTATATAGAAAGAGAAGAGAAATTTCCACAAAATGTAATACCTCGATTTTTTTCATGTACTTTTGTGGATGTTGCATAAAAATGTCATAAAGACTTTGTAGTTACTTGTAGAGAAGTATATTTTAGACTTGTGGTCGAGCGGCTTTTATATCTTGTAGTAGTTTCCCCACCAGATGTCATGTAGTGACGGGAGAGGTAAAGAATAGTATGGGACTATTTTTATTTGTCTTGGAAATATTAAACAGGTATAAGAGTATAAGTCCCGGGTAGCTACCTCCCTGTCTCGCTATCTCTCTCTTTCTGTTCTAAGGCTAATCTCCGTCTCGACCTCTCTCTAGGGTCGCTTGTCTCCTTCTCAACTCTCTTTTCTAAAATCTGGTGTAGTAGGGGTGTGTCACGTATGTTCCTCATGGCAACAGATCTTTCTCACGAGAGGACTGCTGACAGCTAACTGCATCATCTCCTTACTGGCCGCTGTCGTCAGCTTTCCTCCGTGTAAGCATGTTTAGCGCTGCTAGATTCTCGCAGACACAACACCTTCTCATCATTTGACTTCCTGCTTCTGTCTGTCTCTCTATCTATCTATTTATCTATCTATCTATTATGTAGTCCTATAAAAAGTGACCCAAGCAGAATAATAATTTCACATGTTTAAATTTTAAGTAGTAGCCCAAAGAAGCATGAATTTCTTATATAGTGTAAATATAGTATAGGTTTGCTTTTTTGACATGCAGTTGCTCTACTAGTATGTGTCATGTTATTGGGAGGTTAAGAAACAGAGTAGAGATATACAGTGTTGCAAGACTAATATATAGGGTACTGTGGTTGTACAGTAGTTTGGTAACCATATGTGAATGCAGTATTCACATAGACTATACATAATGCCTAACATTTATTTCCAGTTGAGAAGCTGAATGCCATATCAACATTGCTTGAGGCATTTGGCAACAGTCGGACTGTGATGAACACCAACGCCACTCGCTTCACGCAGATATTCAGCCTTGACTTTGATCACTCAGGACAGATAGCTTCAGCAGCAGTACAAGTCAGTGTTCAGTATTCTATGTATGGTACTTAATTGCTTAGTGGCATGAGCCATGAGAAACATTATCTCTTAGTTATTTACTAACACTGCACTAGACGAAGTTGTGCTATAGGTGTAAGTAGTCAAAGCAGTTGCTGGATATTCTACAGTGTGTTTGCTTTTATGATTGCACAGTATCCACTTGTGAAAGTGAGTATGCAGGTGCTGGAATATTATTATTTTCTTTCATTTTTTCTCTCTTTTTTTAATTAAGAGGAGGTTGAAGTTTTCCTAACTTTGAGCATGTCTGTACAGTAGTCTTTATTTCTGGATTCTCCCCCACTTCTTCATTTAGGCAGGAATCACATTTAGCATGATGAAATTAATTTATTGTTTTCCACAGGTATATATGGCAGAGAAAACACGTGTGGTTCGCCGACCTGAGGGAGAGCCAAATTATCACATTTTTTACCAGCTGCTGTCAGGGGCGGACACGGAACTGCGACGCTCACTTGGGCTGGATAATCTTTCAGATCCCAACCTTTTCATGACACCACTACAGCGGGTTGGTGTTGCGCTCCTTGTTGATTTAACCCTGATGTACCATTAATGTTGCTTTTGGTATAACCCAGTCCAGCATAAGGGTTACTAAAGGGAAAGCATGATTTTTTTATGTGTGTTATTTATTTATATATGTAATAGTGTTTTCCTTGGTTAACATCCACGTATGTTACAGAGTGAGGACCGACAGAAGGCAGGGATAGCATGGGCCAGGATCAGAGCAGCCCTGGATGTGTTGGGTGTGTCACCTGATGAGCAGAACTCCCTCTGGTGTGTCTTAGCGTCCATATATCATCTTGGAACAGCTGGCGCTGTCAAGGGTGAGTTGAGAGTGGGGTTTTATTGGGTTGTTTTGTGTGTCTAGTGCTTTTCTGTTATTGCAGATGTAAGTGATAAGTGTTGTCAGATGGGAAGTTTAACAGAATACATACACTGAGCAGTTTCTGAAATACTCATTCCTGAGTGATAACCATCCAGAAGACTGATAGAAAGCGAGGTATGGAAGTTGATGAGACTAAGAAATTGATAGGATTAATTTGTTTAGATGCAATGTTTGCAAACTCATGACAAGGGTTTGGCACTCATTTTTAAAGCTTAATTTTCAGTTTCTTTACTCTTTCTTACTGGTGTATGTGAAGCTCATCTAAAAAAAAGAAAAGTGTAGATGGTTGACTTGTGATATTGAGCCTGTTCCGTGATAATCCAGGCCTTTTCACTAGGCATGCTGTAAGTGTTTCTTTCACTATTGTACCGTACTGTTTCTTTCTTTCTTTGTGTATCATAGCTCACCTCATCCCCATGTGATACAAGGTCAAAATGATAATGACGATGATGATGATGATGATAATGGAAAACCTTGTTATATGATATTATTTTTTTGCTGATTACAGTAAATTAAAGAAAAAGTTGCCAACTGCACCGAAATTTCCATTGCTGCTTATCAAGCAGATATGCTAGTTTCTTCCAGTTCACTGTACCAGTTGTTTTGAAATGTTGTTATATGGAGCACATCTTTGGCATATAACAAAGGCTGCCCATTGTTTTGCATGTTTCAATCTTTTGTGTCTTTGTGCAGGCAGGTACTGAAAGTTGCCAGAGTAGAGTGTGAACGCTGAGTAAACTGAATAATTTCCTGAATATTTTCTTATCATTGATAATTACAGGACAGAGTTTGCACTGGATTGTTGATGAGAACTAAAAAGAACTAAGTTAATGGAAGTATTTCTGGAATATTTGGTCCTCATTGGTTGTTACATGGTTTAGGAAAGTAAGGGAGAGGTTAACTATGAATGAAGTTTGTTTTCTGCTTCAATGGAAAAGAGTCTGGGTAATGAATATTACAGTTTGCTTATGTCCTTTAATCTGAATTTCAACCATCCACCCTGTTACAGCTGCAACAGGCAATAAGTTCCAGTTCAGTAAGCCTGGCAGTGCCCAGCGAGCAGCAACTCTACTTGGTACGTCTGTGGAGGAGCTGGCCCGATCTATCTTCCATGCCACCCCTACAACGCCGTCCACCAGGGCATCATTCAGGTACATCTTTTGGGCAGGCTGAGGCAGTGTGGGTTTGGATAGATTAAATTATATATAATCAAGTACTGTACATATTTCACTGTATGTTGCTTTGTCTTTTTTATCTTGTATGTTACATAACTAAGGTAGGATAGTCGGTCATAGTTTACAGTATATATATCGAGAATTGTTAAGGAAATTTAGGTTTACATCTCCCTTCTCCCTCTGACTCTGTAACCTTGAAAACACTGTGAAACCATTATTTTAAATCAGTTTCAAATTTTATAACCTCAGATGTTACATATCTCACTAATACTAGGCTATCTTTGGGATTAGAGAGGAATAATTGTGGTGGAAGCAGGTATTCCTAATGAAGTACCAGTAGTTGTTTCTTGTACTGTAGCTACATGTTATGGTGATGCAGTACAGTCTGTGTAACTGCAATTTATAGGCCAAAATTAAGAGGTGATGATAACCTTAATTATTCTGGTAAACTAAGCCTGTCCCTTTGAGTAGGTGCATTAGTTGATGGATTCCTGTGCCATCAGTGTGAAGTTACTTGCCTATTTGTCATTTTGTATTAACTTCCATGTCAGTAAGAGAGTCTCAGTATTGCAGGTTTGAGGCTTTGCTCTCATTCTGCTCACTGTTTTGGTCTAATTATTTTTGTGTTAGAATGTCACCAGTCATGCTTTTATTGTATAGATTAGTAATTGGTTTCAGTATGGTACTCTGCCCACTGACTTTTAAACCTGTATTTTATGTCCTTTAGGTATTGTTTTTAATGTGTTCTCAAAATATTGTGCAAATCCTCACAACTTGAAATAGTTCCCAGGGAAAACAGAGTTTCACACAGTATCTGATGGTTCAGACTTCCTCTATTATTTTCTTTTTCTCTTTCAGCGGTATCTTCGATACTTGTGATGAAATCATTGACATGATTCATCAGGCTGGTGATGGTGTTAGGTACAGTGTTGGTGATCTGTTGATTGATGCAGCACTCTCACTCTCTCTCTCTCACTCTTTCCCTCATGTGCCTGTGTCTCATTCTTACAGTCTCACTCACACTCAGGAGTTTTCTTGTTTAACCCCTTCAGCCTGTGGATGTATTTTTTATTTTAGTTTTGATGTCTCTGGAAATTAGTTATCTGAGAGGAGTATATGGTGTTATATGGAGAGACAGACAGATGATTGAGGAAGTTTGGAAGGTGTGTTGTGTTGATATGAATGTGCTGGAATGGTAAGGTTACCCTGAGATGATTTGGCCACATGGAACAGTTATAGAGTGAGAAATAGCGTATGAGATTATATGAGTGTTGGAGGGGAAGAAGGAAATCAAAGGGGCAACTTCAAGGTGGAGGAGAAGTTGGAATGCATGTGATTTGCTTATGACCACCAGTTCTGGAATTGAAATGTCTGGCAATAGATAGATAGATAAATGTGTCCAAATGATTTTATTTGCATAGGTTACACTTCTTGAATTACAGAGGTTAGCTGTAGCTTTCAGTAACTACTGCACTGCTAGGGAGCTTACCTGGGCTGAATGAAATTGTCTGGTATTGGCAAGAATAGGATAAAAAATGATGTCCTCAGGTTGAAGGAGTTAATCGGATTGGCTGATGTAAACTTATAGCCTTTGAGCCATCATAGTGTAATAGCTCTTGCCTTGGGACAGATTAATGAACACCCTTGAAATCATGTAGCCTTCCCTTTCTTCCAGTTTAATTGATTGAATTGCTCAAGTTTTGCTCACACCCTAAAATCCCAGCTAAGTCATTTATTGCCTTTAAACTATTAATAAATCTGACATCCTGAAAAACTTTTATATCATTTATGTTATGGAACCCAAACATGTTGACTTAGCCTGCTGTTATTATCAATCTCTTCCTTGAATATCACTTGTACAGCCAGAAATGTCATGTTACATCACCAGCTTGTTCCTCTCAACATGTCATTAATTCATTCAGTACAGTATCACCTTTTATATTTTACTCCTGTGCACTCCAGGTGATTTTACTCAGCTTGTAGAGACCTCATAGTGAAGGGCTTAACATAAGAAAGACACTTCCTAATCCTTTCACTGCAAGGTGTCTATGTTTAGCTGAATCAAACTGTCTGGTAATAGGAGGAATGGAATACTGTATACAAGGTATTGTCGTACTGAGAGAGTTAACTTGATCATGTTATGTTATTTCTGTCATTCCCTTTTGCACTGATCACATTGTCTCTGTGTGGATCATTTCAGAGTGGCATAAGAGGCTTTGTAATACTTCTTCCTCAGCAGTTGTTTTTTCATATTACACCCTGACATTCTCCTGTATTCATTTATATCAGTTATAATATAGACTTAGTCTTCGTAGCATACATGGGGATACGGATTTGTAATGTGCAGACCAGGTAGCAAAGGAAGAGGTATTATGAAATTTCCAGAGTCACTCAGAATACAGTCCTGTACAGTATGTCATTTGTATCTCATATACATCGGATAACGAGATTGAAATGAGTCTGTCATTTGTTGTGGTTGAAATGGATCAGTCCTTTGTCTCAATTGAAATGGATATGTCCTCTATCACGCTCTGCCCTTTGTCACCATTGATTCACTGTTCGTACAATAACCAGCACTTGATAAGCGTGCATAATCTCCCCCACAATGGATTTTCATAAACGTTCAACAGTTTTTTATTACAAGGCCTGAGTTGAGACTTTGGTTTGCATGGTGAACATAGAAAAGAAAATGCCTTATGTTGTCTTTTTGATTGTTCATCTTTTCATTAGTTGGAATGTTACTTCAGTCTGATGATGTACAGTATTTTCAAAAATTTTATTCTTTCTATCTCAGCACAGATCTGTTCTGCTTTTGAACTGGAGAGGTTGGATGTACTGTATCTCTCATTTGCTCCTTCACAGCAAGAGGTTTCACAGAAACTGAATAGAATTGTGTGGAAGTACAGCATTAAGAATAAATCATCAAAACATATCACTGAATTGAAGGGGTTAATGTCTTCACTACAGTGATGCATTTTCATGTTTTATTCCTGATACTTCCTGATGATTATATACTTTATTCAGCTTATAGGAGACCTCATGTAGTAATAGGGTTAATGGGTGCTCCATATAACCCCTCCAGTTTGAGAAAAAACTCTTAAGTAAAATCATCTAGGGGTATCAAGAATGAAACAGAAATGATGTTGTCTGGCTGAAGGATATAAAGAGGTGATCATGTCCAAGAGGCAGCTGCATGTCCTGCTACTATTTAGTTCTGTTATGTTTTGTTATGTTAGCCATACAAAGACTGTATTCATGTGTGCTTGGGAGGCTTTCTGGCTCTTCTTTCAAAGTACAGTACTTTACTTTGTCTTTTGCACCACAGTAATCTCTTGTATATTTCTGTACGTATTTTTATACGTATCGTCAGTGGACATGGTTTGTATAACCAATATACCCCAGTTACATGATTAATAGAAGTCTCAAGCCAGAGGAGTGAGTGCCATGGCTCCAATCCAGAAGGTGACCAGAGGTATTTCTATAATATAAGTAGTATCAGAGACATTGGGTAATTCATATGGCTGCACTGATCTGGACTATGGTAGTACAGACGCAGATCCTACTTTGCTCCAGGCACTCTGTGGCCTCTGGAATATTGAAGGTTTACTGTAATGTGCAGAAATTAATTTATATGAAAGAGATGTTAGTGAACTGCGTAAGCTGATGAGAATACAAGACTCAGGATTGTATTCTATGTAGCTTTGGAGATTTCATAACATTTCTTTTTCTGTAAGTAATTTTGTGCATTGTCTCAGTTACCTTTAAATGCAAGCTATGTCAGTATTAAAATTATATAAATAACATGTAGGAGAATATTAGGGGAGTATTTTGCAAAACACAGTACTGTAAATGAAGAGGTGCCACAAAGCTTCCGATTCCATTAAGAATACAACCCCCAGTCTGAAGTTAATAGAGATCATACAGTAGACTCTCCATCCTGTCAGAGCTTAGAATGTTGATGAATGGTTAGTTGTGAGAGATGTAGTGACACTGTAGCGCTTATGTCGTGCACTCAGCGTTTTTATCAAGTATTTGTTGTGGTTATGTTCCTCAGTGATTAGTCTTACTGAAGGAGGTATGATATTACAGCCTCAGTTTTAGCTTAGATTAGTAGTATAGATATCTAGTTAAATATTGTTTGGGATGAAGTGCTTTGAGTAATGTCTAAGAAGACTGGACCTACCAGAGAACCATTGGCTTTTGATATAAACCATTTATTACTCCAGGCCTTTTGTTATGCATCTTATTTTGCAGCATGAGTTTATCTCAAGCTGTTTTTAAATACATCATCTTGAGAGAATTTCTTTTAGAGTTAAGGTCTTACTGCTGTATATATAGGCAGTTTCAGTGAGTTGCTGCAGTATTTAGAGTCACTGTGAAATATTTACTGTATATTTTACGTGGTGTAAGAAAAGTCCCGGTGCAATACGAGATGCAAGGTATGGTAATATGAGTTGTGGAAGTGTGTAGTGTGGCAGTGTGATGTGTGTATGTGAAGTGTGGTGTGGTAGTGCCATCTACTGCACAGTGACTTTTCTGATGGCCTATGCATCGTGTTGAAAATGATTATGATGTTAAATGACAGAGATTGTTTTATAATTGTGTTATTGTAGATTGATAGTTGTGTGAGAGATTTTAATTGAAATTCATGACTAGTTAAAGTTGTAAGGATGGACTGCTGCCTCAAAGGGAGCTTTTTGTTCGAATGTTCCACCCATAATAAGAGTAGTAGAGTATGTATGATAGTATGAATTGGTGGTGCGCAATCTTGCCATTTGGATTAGCAAGACTACTAATGTAGTCTCTGATTCAATACTGTACTGTACGGTACTTGAATTTAAATGTATTGTGGGATGTTTTCAGAGGAACAGAAAAGTCAAGGACCACACCCTATTTAAAAAAAAAAAAAAAAAAAAAAAAAAAAACTTATGGCTATACAGTTTATATTATTATAAGGAAATTTTATTGATGGGAGGTTGTATGAGATCTTATGTATCAGTTGAGTTATGTGATACTGTCCAGCCAGAGCTGTTATCCCTACTTTACCAGGAGATCACACAGACTCACTCCTTGTAGCTGTTGTAGTTGAGTTGGTAGTGGGTAGTTACTGGTAGTTGAAACATGTTGTTTGGTATGGTAGTGTAGGATTGATGTTTCAGAGGATTAGTGGATGCTAGTTGAGAGTCTACTGTTTAAATGTTTTAATATTAATTACTCAACTTATATTGGATAAATATTGGTTATTCATCTTTAGTTATGATATCATCTTTATATGTTTTATAATTATTAATAAAAATCCTCTCTTAAACATGGAATACAATGCAAATTTGTATGTGTTGTAACTAGCATAATTGAATATATCATTCAGTATATCATATTTCATGCCATAAAATCATTTGTGAGAGAAAAGTAATCATGTCTGCCTGTCTGTGATGTCTTGCCTTTACTTCTGATTTTGTTATGATACTAGTCCACACACCCTCCGATTTTCTCTCACTTCTAATTATTGTACTGCACCTGTAACTGGTTGTCTGTGTGTGAAGTGTCGGTGTGTTGGCATTATTGTGTTGGTGGTGCTTATATTAATGTTGTTGGCAGGACGACCTCACCAACGGAGCGTCCCACTGAGCGGCCAGAGGGATTGGAGGCTCTGGAAGGGATGGCAACTGGTCTCTACAGTGAGGCCTTCAATGCTGTGGTGGCACTCATTAACAGGTGTGACACTGCCTTTAGTCTTACAGTTCTCTCCTTTATTTCAGTTTAAACCCATACAATTCTGTGATGTGTTTTGCCAGTTTGTTCATGTTACCTTCAGAGTATCTTATTCAGTTTTGGGAAGACATCTTGCAGTGAATTGCTAAAGGAAGGCTATATCCAACATCTTCAGTTTGGAAGGTCTCTCCAGAGTTAAATAAAATGGCCTGAAGGTAGCAAGTGTGAAATAAATAAGTCATCAGAATGAAGGAGTTAAATCCATTATCATATGAATTTTCCCCTAAACTGGAAAACAAATAATCTCACAGTAGCAAGAGTTCACAGTCATGCATTGCTCATTTATATAGTAGTGTTGAAATTTAGTTTAAGAAAAAGGATGAGTAAGAAATGCAGAGAGAAAGGGGTTATAAATATATTAAGCAGAAGTCAGGAAAATATCATCAGTACACATTAGAAATTGAGCATTCTTTTTGTAAGCAGTAAACTGTTACCATGAAGTGCTTTATGTTTCATAGTGGAGTTGGGAAATTAGTAATGTTTGTTCTAGAGGTTTTACAAGAAAGGGGCTCTTAAATAACATAAACTCTGCACTAATTCAATGAGTCCTGGAAATATGGCACCTGTAGATTCATTTACAGAGTTTATGTTATCTCTAAAATTACATAAAATATCCATTAATACTCTGTGTGTAAATATAATTCATTGATTTTCTATAGACTTTTAACTGAAGAGGGAGGGAGGTACTGTATTTGGGTATTTCTTGGGTGTATTAGTATCCTTGTTCATTTTCTTTGCTCACTTCTGTTATACTTAAGTGATCATTTTATGTAATACCAGCAGTCATTATAGTTTTGAGTACCTTTTGTTTGCAGGTGTATATCAACATCAGCCCACACCAGCAACTCCATTCTTGTGGTTGATGCACCAGGCCTGCAGAACCCAGCATCATGTGGCAGGACATCTGGTGCCACCTTCCAGGACCTCTGCCATAACTACACCCAAGAACGGCTACAGATGCTGTACCATGACACCACATTCACTGCACAGACAGATAGATATGATCAGGTGATTTTATCCACTCACCGAGCATATTATTTTATTTATGTTCTTCTTTTTCCTTCTTCTTCATTGTCTTTGTCATCACCGTTGTGGTCATTGTTGTTAAGTAACTGAGGTCTGTGTAGCAGAGCACACCCATCATCTGCAGGCAAACAACTGCTCCTGCATGGATGTCCATTGGCCTAATGGTTGAGCGCTTGAGTAGGAGTGACAGCGTGCTTTACATGCAGTATTTTGAAATTTAAAACAAGTGACTGGGAGTTTTTCTCATGTAAATTACTGCCAAGGTATAGTCACGGCACGCAACTCTGAGGTTGTTATTATCGTGCCTTGGCAACCTACCCCTCAACAGTGCGTCCAATTTCGTGTATAATATGAGACGCATGTGATTCGTGTATAATATGTTCGTGTCTAATAATATTTGTATACATTACAATAATACGATTTGTGTATAATTTGACTGGTACGTTGCCAGGGTACAATAATGACAACCTCTGAGTCGCCGCGACTATAGTAGATAGTTTCCTGCTTTTAATTATTTTGTATTAGAGTAGCAAAGCTTTTGACCCTTATGCCCCAAGTGATTGGCTGTTACTGTTTTTCAAAGATACTGTGTATAGGTAACTAAGTGTAGTTTTCTTTATTACCTTAAATGTACAGTATATTAAGCTGTAAATTGCAGGAGACTCAAAAATGGATGTGCACTGGGTTCACTAAGGATACTTAGCTGTATTGCACAACTAAGTGGTGTTTTAAGTTCAATCTTGCGATAAAAATTTTCCATTATTGTACATTTTCAGGAGAACATTGAATATGGAGATGTGGCAGATGAAATTGGGACCCCTGCACCCCTCATTGCTCTGATAGATAAGCCATCAACAAGCTGTGTGGTTCGGACATCCCAGACTGACCTCAGGGAATCGGAGAGGCGTGGTTTGTTGTGGCTGTTGGATGAGGAGGCCATCTTCCCTGGTGCATCAGACCAAAGCTTCCTCCACCGTCTCTACTCTCATTATGGAGACAGAGGTGAGGCTGGTAGATTTTGGAAAATAAATTTATTGACAAGATGTTACCACCAAGGAAAGTAGGTTTTTGTCTAATTAGAAATATTTCAGACAAAAGCTTCCTGCACCACCTCTGTTCTCACTATGGAGACAGAGGTAAGGATAGCAGATTTTGTAGACTAGGTTAGTAAGGTCATGCCACCAATGAGGGTAGACTTGTTATCTACCCTGAAGTGTAGTATGCTGTGTTTGAGATTTTACTTTTTATGAGCTGTGATTTTTTTTTTTTTCTTTCCTAGGTGTCTGATTGATATAGAATATGCTGTTAATCTCTTAATGCATGATTACTTTGTTCTAGCATTGTTCAGTACCATTAAGTGTTTGTGACATAAAAATTGATAAATTAAAGTGATACTTTTTTGGTTTCTTGTCAATCATGTTATGTTGGATTGTAAAGAATTGTTAATTTCTTGTTTCTCCAGTGTGACTGGAGAAGCAGTTCTGCCAGTACATTCTTACTTTCTGCCCCTGGAATCTTAATGGATAATACTTGATGACTTGCTGTTAACCTTTATTTTATTAACCATTTGCAGCACGATATTACAGTACTATTTGCGTTCTTTGCATTTTATGTGAAGTACAGTACCAGTATTTGTGTTTCTATAATGTCTGCTTCCTGCAGTTACTAGAGTTTCATGTAAAGTAGTACAGTCATCTCTTTAGATTAGGTTGATTGTGAAAAGTTTTGAATGTAAGTAGCATATACTGATATCAGTATCATCTGTCAACAGAATACTCGCAGCTGCTGAAGAAGGGTGCAGCACCAGATCAGTTCATTCTACAGCACTTCCAGGGAACCAATCCTGTCACTTATTCCACCCAGAACTGGCTCAAGGCATCACGTGAGAACCCTGTCATTAGACAGGCAGCTGCTTTGCTGCAGGAGTCTAACAAGTTAGTATTATTTATGTTTTTACAGTACAGAACAGTACTTCTTCAGTTTACCAGTTGATCACAAACAAAATTAAGACCATAAAATTAACTGATAAAAATTACAGACCCAGTTCACTATGTAAAAGAATTGTGATAAATACTGTTTTTTTTTTTTTTTTTTTTTTTTTTTTTTTTTTGAAAGGACCAACATTATTTATAAAAAACATCTTTCATTCTTCACAGATAAGGTACAGTATTCCATAAGTCAGATACAGTCGTGTAACTCAGTTTTATTTTCAAAAGTAAGTTTCATCCAGCATTTCAAGTGACTTGCTATGTTGCTTGGCAGTGATCCATCCATCCATCCATCATCCAATCCTACGTTGCCCCATGAGGAGTGTAGGAACCCGGGGCTAAGCAAGTTGGTCCTGACATTTAAGATGAGAGTGACCAGCCTCACTTATCCTTGAGTGGCATTACCTGAGCAATAAACCCCAATCACCCCTTGGATATAAACCTTCACCGGCTCAATCCGATTGGAGCACCGTAATTACCCACTAAACCACCAGGCACCATAATTTGGTTGTATGGTTACCTCCCAGTGTAGTAAATGGTTTCTGGTGTACAGGAAACCATTTGGCTTGTCACTCAGTGTAGAGTCACCCACAGGCAGAAGGAAGAAGAAAGAATAAAGGAAAGGAAAGAAAGACAGACGAGGCACTCAAAAAATTTTTTTGGAAAGGGATGCCTTCATGTGATGACTTGGATATAAGCAGAAGAGGAGCTGAAAATTTTTTTTTGGAAAGGGATGGCTTCATGTGATGACTTGGATATAAGTAGAAGAGGAGCTGCCCAGTTATACAAATGCTGCACATCTCCTCTCTACCCCGAGAGGAGGATAGAATGCAGCAGAAGGGCATCATCAACCTTTAGTTCACTAGGTTCACATCCAGATTTGCCTGGGGCCACTGTAGCAGGAACAGCAACAATAACAGTGCAAAAGTTTACCATATGATATGGTAGTTGTGCCCTGTTGAATAGGCAGTGAAGATACTAATGGGCATCAGTAACTAATCTGAAATTCAGTACAATATGCTGTACCATGTAGACTGTTTGAGGTTATCTTTGTAATCTGTTATTCGCAGTAAATCTCATTTGTTTAATTCTTGTTTGTAATGGACATAATCAAAGAATGTCTGGTTAGAGTGATGAAGCGAGTTTTTTTGAATGATGAAGCAAGTTTTTGAAAGTGAGCATGAGGGTTTTGTTGGAAGAAAATTAAAACTAAAACAGTGTACGGTGTGTGTATAGGAGAGGGTAGAGGTTATATTACTAATTTTACCATTCTTTTTCTGCCATGGTTTGTATTCAAGAGGTATGTCACATAAAATGATGCAGGGATGTGGGATAATCTCCCATGGCTAAAATAATATGAACTACAATACGGTACCATAGGTTCAAGCTGTCCAGGGCCCCCGAAAGGGGTAATTACGGATTCCATCGTATTGCTTAGTGTTTTTCCTTTGTTTGCCGAAAGAAACTGAGCCACAACACCTAACTTAGATATTGTGTAAATAATTTTGCATTTCTTTTTCCAGAGTGGCCTTTTTTTTTTTTTTTTCACAACAGTTAACTCTTGTAATGAAATTAATTTACTTTTCTTTTTGCAGAAAGACATTGAGCTACTTCTTGTCCATCGCATTGCTGAGATGCAGTACTATTTTTGCATTTTTTTTTTTTTTTTTCAGAGAGACACTGAGCCGCTTGTTTGTGTTCAGTCGAGGTCCAGTCAGCAACACCATCAGTGGGTCGGTGGTGGGCATTGAGGGGTCTCAGTCTCTGCGGCGAGCATCTTCTATCAGACGAGCCTTCACAACAGGCACAGCGGGCATCAAACGCAAGAGTGTTTGCCTTCAGGTCAAGTTTACTGTGGTGGGTATTAGCACTTTCAGGCATACAAATGCTGCTGTGTGTGAATTATTTGTGTGAAATTTTTATCAGCATTAAAAGTTAGATACAGAGTAATTGCAGCATTTCTACTGTGGATTTTGAGCTGCTTCAAGATGTTCCTAAATGATAATGCTGTGTAAGCAAGGCAAGTCCAAAGCATGAAGTGTTTGGCATAAGTGTAGGTTTCAAGTCCTTCATCCCTCTGATATACAGCAGTTTGTTATGGAATTTTTTGTCTTGTGGTAGGTGTCAGTGATGTTGCCTACCCAATCTGTAGCTGTCTTTTTTATTTGTTAGCATCAGTTGTTCATTAATCAGGTCATTCAGCTATTCATCTATCTGTGTTATTGTATCAATCTGTTCATTTTTTTATATCCTTATCTTTTGTATCTCTGCCCAGTCCATGTTTATTGTCAGAAGGTTAGAAGATGAAGTGAAGGAAAGGATACAACAGGAGAAAAAGGTTGCAGTTATTCTGAAAGTAGTGATAAGGAATAGAGAAATGAGTATAGAAGTAAATAAGTCATTGCAAGGGAATATTGTGGTCCCTAGTTTATCATATGGATATGCAGCTTGGACCCTGTTCAAAGGACACATATCAAGAGTGAGAGGAGTATCGTATTGTCATATTGTATTGTTTATAAAGGTTCCAACATGCTTGCATGTGTTGGTCTTGGTCACCTAATGGCTGCTCTCCATGCTGCTTGATCTCTGGCAGCCTCCCTATTCGGTCCCTTATCCCTGATGTCACACTCTATGACCTTGTCCCAGTTTTTTTTTTGGTCTGTCTCTCACAACCCCACCTTCGATGTTCACATCTCTCACCTTCCACACCCAAGAGAGATAAATACAGTAGATGGAGAATTTACAGTGGCAGGTGTTACTCCGTTCGTAATATTTTTTTACACATCCTTTGCCAGGCATTGTAATTGGAGAGTTATTTCAGAGCGATTGCACATTAGCTCAAAGTTGTGTTGTATCTGAATATTCTAAGGTTGGAGTCCATTGAATATTTTTCCTTTCATGTAAAAGAACACATAAGCACTCTCAAATGCATCAGGTCACAGACCAGACCTCTTCCTCACTTACTGGTTTACTACTGTCATTAATCCCAGTGCATTTTTTTTCCCTTTCATTTGAGGACAGGTTGAAATGAAGCTTGTTTTGTGTAATAGAGTACTGTATAGAATCAATGATGTGTTGCAAAAAATATGGCCGGTAAGGTGGTGATAATGCCAGCTAGTTACAATTACTCGTTCTTTAGGTGCAATCAAAGTTCAGGATAATGATGATGGTGTGTTACAAGAAGGTGCATAATACTGCAAGTTATAGTTAAGAAGTGCATATTTTGATACACTCAGGACGGTATTATTGAGAGCCTTCGTAGGAGCAAGCTTAGATTTGTGCACTGCCTGCTGCCTCAACACAACGCTGGCCTGTGTGACCTCAAGGGATCCCTCATGACACCCAGCAAAACCTCCAGCTCCAGTGAAGATATCCTACTTAACGTGCCTCTTGTGCGCTCCCAGGTGTGTGTATGATTATGTTGTTTTTCATGGATTTTAAAACATTTTGTGTACTGTGATGTAGAATTAGAGTGGCATTCCTTTTAGAGCAACAGCAGATTTCAAAGGGGATGCTATATTAATTGTATGAAGGGTGGGAAAGGAGGTCTGGATGATGATGATGATGGTGGTGGTGATATGAGGCAAGTGAATTAGTGATTTAATGAAAGTTTTTTGTTTTTGTTCCATAATTTGCTCACCTGTTCAAGTTAATTCCCTTAAATATATACCTGTGTTTTTCGCTGAATCAGTACAGCTGCATGTACAACTTAGCAAGCTGTGATGGTGAGCATAGTATCCTTCCTTCCTAAGTTACTCTGTCATTTTCAGAAGTTTTTACTAGTTTACATGGCACATATCTTTCTCTCATAGTTCTTTGTATCTAGTTTGTCTCTTGTATTTTATTGACAGACCATTTCATTTTGGTCTTCATCCCTTCTACAGCTGCGAGGGTGCCAGATTTTGGATGCACTGCGACTACACAAGCAAGGGTTCCCAGAGCACCTTCAGTACAGTGAGTTCCGGCGTAGGTTTGCTGTTTTAGCCCCAGCAGATGCACGAGCTCAGGCACCAGTACTGGATGAGAGGGCTGCGGTGGAGGCCATACTTGCTCATTTAGATCTGGATGCATCATCGTATCGGTTGGGACTCTCACAGGTAAGCATTAATTACATTGTGGCATTGACTTGATTATTTAACCATTGCAGGTTACTGTATGAAAGGAATACAAGGAAAAGCAAGCAACAACAGACCTACTGAGCCTTTTAAGGCTGTTTCTTGTTGGATAGATTATAACTAAGGTAACTTTCAGTAAAAGACATGGATAGCAAAGCAGTCTTTTTTAATTCTCATTTTTTGTTAGTCGAGGTTGATTTAAAAATTTGTACCTGTTTTGTTTTCATAAAGTGGCAATACAGTGTGCTGGAAGTAAACTGCAGACTAAGAGAAATTTCTGAGGATATCATGGAAATAAGTAGAACTGTGTAAACCTCAATGGTTAACTTGTTGCTATTCATCCCTGTATTTGATATGTCAGTGCTATATTTTATTGTTGAGTAACCCCGGTCTGTCTGGCCGAACAGACCCATCAGGCATATGAAGGCTTAGTACAGAACAGCATCTGTGGAATGTTTGGCATGCATTGTTAAGTTTATGAACATTGCTGCGGGTAAAATAATCCAGTCTTTATGATAATGAGTGTTGATATCTGCTGCTTTTATAAATGTGGAGACAGACATAAAGGTAAGTGCGGTGCTTATATTGATATTTTTATTCTACAACTGTTTAAAAGTATTTCCACCTAATTTTTCTTGTATGAAACATGTGAAGCAAAAAATAAATAAATAAAAGGAAAAAAGAAAAGAAAAAGAAGGAAAAAAAGAAAAGTGTAACATATGCAGATAATTATGGTTCCCTCTTACCTAGGAGTCAAAGGAAGAGGAAAAAGATTAAACCCCACCCAGACACACACACCCTGACCTCTTCCCCCTGCCTCCCATACCTTCCCCTGACCCCCTCACCCTCACCCTGACCCCACCCCTCCCTGCCCTTGCTCCCTCATATTCTTTCCTAAGCTCTCTCTCTGTCACAATGCCTCCCCTCCGTCTCTCTCTCTCTCTCTCTCTCTCTCTCTCTCTCAACCAACCTTCTGCCTTGCATATGCCATTTCTCTCCTTCCATATTTTCTTTATGGCCTTCCCAAGATCCTTCCCCTCTTCCTCCTGCCGTCTCTTCCTGCCATTCCTAGCCTCCTCTTTCCTCCTGTGCTCTCCGCCCATTCTTTCCTTCCCTTCCCTTACCTATCCTTCATTTTCCTCTCCCATCTCTTTGCTTTCCTTCTTCTTCCTTTCTTCTTTTTTTTTTATTTATACATATTCCTTCCCTGTCACCTTCTCTCGCTTCTTTTTCTTTCTTCCATTTTATGTTCCCTTTCCTTCCCACCAATTGCTTTCTCTCTCCTCCTTTTCACATTCTTTTTCCTTCCTTTTCCCATTGACTGTTACCTCGTTCCCCCTTACCCTCCTCTTCCTTCATTCCATCTTTTACATCTTAATTGTGTGATTTCTTCTCTTCCTTTTCCTTGCCATCCTCTTTTTGTCTCCCCTCCCCCTTTCTCTCCCATTCCTCCCCCTCTCTCTCCTCCATTCCCCTCCTACCCATTCCTCTCCTTTTCCCTCTGTAACTTTCCCTCCTCTTCTTCCCTCCCATTTCATATCTTCATTTCCTTCCCCCCCCCATCACTGTTCCCCCTCCCCATATCCTCTTTCCATCCTTTCCCTCCCTTCCCCTAATCCTCCTTTCCCTCCCCATCCCTCTCATCCTCCTTATATCCCTCTCCCTCTCCTCCCTTCCCTTCCCTTCCCTCATTCCCTTCCATTTCCTCTTACCTCTCACCTCACCTTTATCCCCCTCCTTTCCTTCGCTCATCCCCTCCTCCTCTCCCCCTTCATCTTGTCCAGTCTTTCCTTTTCCCCTCGCTACATCCCCCTCCACTACCCCTCCTCAACCCCTCCTCTAACCCTCCCTATATCCCCCTCCTTCCCCATCCAGTATCCCCCTCCATCCCCTCCCTCATCCCCTCCTCCTCTCCCCCATCACCTTTCCCCCTCTTTCCTTCTCGCCTCGCTCATGGCCGCCAGTTTTTTATGACTTTCGAAAGCATAATTTTTGAGGCTGCCTGTTCTCCTTCAGTCTTGGTTCCGCATTCACGATTTGCAGTTTGAGTTGTGGACAGTAAATTATTTTCTTATTTTGTGTATTGTTTTTGTTTTTCATTTTTTTATTTTTCGTATGTTCATTTTATTTTATTTCGTTTATTATTTTATTTTATTTCGTTTATTTTTTTATTTCGTATGTTATTTCGTTCTTTGTATTTTGTGTTTTATTTTATTTATATTCATTTATGGGTTTATTTTGTACATGATTTTATTTCATATATTATTTTTGAGTGTTTTGGTTGCTCGTGTGCACTCTGGAATTTAGTGGCTCGTCAAGACTTTTTCTTTGGAAATTGACTGGTTTCTTAACTACTTAATTACGGCGACTTCTTTGTTTCTTTTCTTTTCTATCTTTTCTTTTCATTCTTTTTTCTTTACTTTTTTTTTTTCATTTTTTCTTTCCATCTTTTTTTTTAATTATTATTGCTACTTTCAAACGTTTCTGTTCAAAATGGAGAGGCTTTTTGAAGTGGAGCAGTTCGATACTGACCTAATTAACCTTTTCTTTGTGAGATTCTTTTCCTAAGTGGATTAAACCGTCTGAAAAAAATACAACTAAATTCAAGGGGTTTTGTGTGTGTGTGTGTGTGTGTGTGTTTTGTAAGATTATTACTAATATGTGCACATGTATGCTTCTCAGGGTCTTTTTATTGTATGCATATGGGTGGCCTCGGTGTGTGTGTGTGTGTGTGTGTGTGTGTGTGTGTGTGTGTGTAAATTCGTTTGTATGTATATAGTGTGCATGTGTATGTATGTACTTTGTGACAACTGTATTCAAAATTGCATGTGTATGTATGTGAGTGTTTTTTCATTGCCCTTGTTATGTACGTCCATATGTTCGTGATAAGCATGTATTGTGTGTGTGCGTGTGTGTGTGTGTGTGTGTGTGTGTGTGTGTGTGTGTGTGTGTGTGTGTGTATGTGTGTGTACAACTGTGAGTGTGGCTTGGGGCCGGGACACCTGTTGTACACCTTCCCCAGCCCCACTCCCCCTTCCTCCCCCCCCTCGCCCATCTTGCTGCACTCACTAACCCCCCCTTCCCTTCCTCTCTCCCCTTTCCTCCCCTCCATATCCTTCCCCTTCTCCCGCACTTTTATTTCCCCTTTCTCTTCCCCTTCCCTTTCCCCTTTCCCATCCCCTTCCCCCTCCCCCTCCCCTATCCCCTTCCCCAATCCTCTTCCCCATTCTCACTGCTCATAATATTCCTATTCCTCCTCCCCCCCACCTCCCCTCGCCCTGCCCCTCACCCTCACTTCCTTTTGTTTTCTTTCCTTTTTTTCTTTCTTGGTCTCCCTCCTCTTCTCTTTCCAAGCACCTCGTCCTCATAAATTCCGAGTCAGTTTTTCCTCCTCCTCGTGCTCCATCTCCTCCTCCCCACAAGGAAAAACATACCCCACCATTTTTTCTACCGTCGTCTTGATGCCCGACGCGCGAGGTGAGAAGAGGGTTAACTGTTGTTGTGGTCGCCGCCCCCCTCCCTCCCCCTTCCCCTCCCCTCCCCTCCTCTCCCTCCCCTCCCCTCACTAGCTTGTGCCTTCGTACCATCGCTCCCTTCCCTTCCCTTCCCTTCCCTTCCCTTCCCTTCCCTCCCCTCCCCTCCCCCTCCCCTCCCCTCCCCTCCCCTCCCCTTCCTCTAAATCGCCCGTTTGGTGAGATTATGCTGTTAAAGTAAAATTGATCAGATTAGATCAGATTTCGCTAGGTTATGTGTAGTTAGATTCGTTTACTTTTATGATAAGTTAGTAAATTTAGTTAGGTTTGATTCGGGAAAGTTAGATTAGATGAGGTTTGTCAGGGCGGCGTCTAGGGCTGTGTATGGTAAAGGTAGACTGAATTAGGTTAGTTTAGGATCAAAGATGTATTACATAGTTGAGTGGTGGCCAAGATCTGACAGGGTTTTATATTCCTCTCTCTCTCTCTCTCTCTCTCTCTCTCTCTCTCTCTCTCTCTCTCTCTCTCTGTACCCCTCCAGCATCCTCTTCTGTACCCTACCCAGTCTCATCCTGTACCACACTGTTCCCTCTAACCCCATTTTATGTACTGTTCCAGGGCGATGCAGACCCTTTCTTTCTTTCTTTCCTTCTTTCTTTCTTCTTTCTTTCCTTCCTTCCTTCCTTCCTTCCTTCCTTCCCTCCTTCCTTCCTTTCTTTGTTTCTTTCTTCCTTCCTTCCTTCCTTCCTTCCTTTCTTTCTTTCTCCCTTTTTATCCTACCCACGTCATGTTTTTCACTGCGCAGGATAGACTAGGTTAAAATAGGATTAAGATAAAGATCCGGAGATGTATTTGTTGGATGAATGATATTTTGTATTTTGCAGTTTTGTATCCGTGTCTGAATCTTCCCATCCCAATCTCTCTCTCTCTCTCTCTCTCTCTCCGTTGTACTCTGTGTACCATGAATTTCGCCCCTTCACCCCTTTACACGTCCCTGAGAGAGAGAGAGAGAGAGTATCTTGTGGTGTGAGGCAAGGATCCAACAGCTTAGTCAAATCATCTGCCGTCAAAATAACATACCAGGAAGTACTGTTCTTGTAAAAACCGTAGCATAATACCAAAACTTGTCCAGATCAAGTACTGTACCAGGATTATTCATGAACTAAGCATATGAAAACCTCAGGAATATAAACACTTGTCCAGATCGCGTCCTGTACGTGTTAAAACCGCTCCTGAAATATTACATCCCGTTTAAATCTCTTCCTGTACTTGAGACAAACGTGTATGATTTTTTTAAAGTTCGTATCTGATGCAGAGTACCGCGCCCCAGAGTTTAAAATTACTGGAATGTATATCAGAAGTTGTTATAAAAATTTGGGTTGTATTCGAGAACGGCTTATAAGTTTGTCGTTCAGCGCTAGACCGTCGTTTTTATTTTTTTTATCTGCTGACGTTTTTATTTGGCTCGAGAGATTTTGAACTTGGGTTAGATAAATTTTTACCGCTAGGGCTGTCTCCTTGGCTAAATTAAATCATACGGAAGTAGGAAGACAATATACAGTAATATGTATATAAATAAAAAATTAAAACTAAAAAGAAAACGTGGTGGGTTTGAAGGGGGTACCAAAAAAAAAATTCTTATCACACCTTTACCTGAGAAGATCGTGCCTCTCGTGAAGCTGTGTGAAAGTTGACGTCCGTGTGTGTGTGTGTATGTGTGTGTGTGTGTGTGTGTGTGTAAAATGATAAAAAAGAAAATATGAATAAAGAATTTCTCTCTCTCTCTCTCTCTCTCTCTCTCTCTCTCTCTCCCTCTCTCTCTCTCTCTCTCTCTCTCTCTCTCTCTCTCTCTCTCTCTCTCTCTCTCATTATTGCAGATACAGCCAAAATCAGTATTAATTTTTCACGTGCTTGAACATATCCTTTGAAACACTGGAGGTCATAGGCAGAGGGAAAAACGTAATGGTGCTTGGTGACGTGAAAATAATGATGATGGTATGGTGAGGTAGAGGGAGTGGTGGTGGTGATGGTGATGGTTTTGTTTTTGTGGTTAGGGTAGTGATTGTAATGGTGTGATGATGTGGTGATGATGATGGTGTGATGGTATTGTGACGTGAAGGCGGTATGAAGGGTGATGGTGCTGATGGTAACATAAAGGTGGTATTGATGATGATTGTGATGATAGTAGTATTACTCTGACATGGAGTTGATGGTTTTAGTGGTGAGGTAGTATTGGTGATGACAGTAGTGTCTTATGACGTGAAGGTGGTGCTGGTGGTAGTGATGATATTGGTAACACTCAGGCAATAAAATGATGCAGTTGTTTGTAGTGGTGATGTGGTTGTGGTGGTGATGACAGAGGTGCCTTATGATATGGTGGTGGTGGTGGGTTTGTAGTGGTGCTGTGGTGGTGGTGATGACAGAAGTGCCTTTGATGTGAAGATGGTGGTGGTGGTGGGTTTGTAGTGATGATGTGGTGGTGGTGGTGATGACAGAGGTGCCTTATGATGTGAAGATGGTGGTGGTGGTGGGGGGGAGCGTATCAGCAAGTCATGACAGCAGTGGGATGTTGGTGACCGAGTAAGCACCAACACACTTCCCTCACAGTCGTTCACCTCACCAACCCTCCACCACTTGCACTCCCTATACGCTTTTTACTCTAACTTGGCCTAAAACTGCCGTCTCCATCTTGAATGCTGAATTGTAACAAGAGATTAAACAGCAGAATATGATGCTACATGCGATGAAGTACTATGGGAAGAATGTGGAGCCGTAGTATTGTCTCGTTCTGCCATTGAGCTACAGGAAATAAGCAACGAAAGGACGCAAATCTAGGTAGAGGTAAATTGAAAAGTGTATAGTCTTTATTACCTATCGTTGTTAGTAAACCTCCTCTTACTCTTTCAGTCCAGTGACGTGCTTTATTACTTTACAAACTCCAGACCGTTTTATTCAGTATAGAGGGAGCATTTAGTAGTGAAATAAATGAAGGGGATATTTGCCTTCCTGAGATTAAAACGTTTCTCTTAATACAATTGTTTGAAGTAGCAGGAAAACAATACGTCACGGAGACAGACGCTCGCGCAGTGTTTCATCTCTTTCTGCTTCTCACGTGCTTTAGAACAACAAGTTTCTTAGTGTCAGGAAACTATTGTTATGGTTGTTTGCTTTGTCAAATATCTGGTATACATGAACTTATTTGCTGCTGCTGCTGGTGTTGTAAATATGACTCATCCCGTACCCTGCGACATGAGTGACCCAACCAAGTATTTTGTAATTTCCTACCAAAGTGGTGTGAAAACGAGGTCATCTGACTTACTGCAAAATTCAGAGTTGTAGATCCAGGGAGTCTCGTAATCATGCATCGTCTGTTTATTTATTTAGTACATATTTAGTATTTTATTATTTACTGATTGCCGGTAAAGAATGTTTGGACGGATATACAGTGAACGTGATAAGACTCGTAAATGTTAACACCTTCATTACCTTACCGTCTTATGAATTTTTATATCCTTCTTCCCCCAGACGATTTTGTTCAATTTTAGTGAGACCGCTGGCAATGAAATGCTTGATAATTAACCCTTTTCTTGCCGCGGACTCGCTTAAGAACTATATTTATTCTGGGTACCATCGAACGAGTATGAGAAATGAGAGAAATCCATGCATGAAATGTGTATACCGTAGTAGTTGTAGCTCCGGGTTTGTCTGAATGTGAACCCAGTGGACTGCAGGCTGAATTCCCCCCCCCCCCTCCTGCAGTCTGCGATCCACTTTTCGGGAGGATAGGGAGAGTGGAGAACCATTTGTATAACTAGTCAGCTCCACCGTCCTGTTGTATCGGTGTCACCACGTTAAGACGTCCCTCTCCAGGTGCAGTGGGTATAGGTGACAGAATTGTAGTAAGGCTAATGACACAGGGAAGTATGTGAACCGGTATGTTGGTGTTTAAAGTGCAGTATGTTAACCCTTTCTCGGACGCAGCTGGTAATGGTGGGAGTGTTGCGTGTGTGTATGTGTGTGTGTGTGTGTGTGTGTGTGTGTGTGTGTGTGTGTGTGTGTGTGTGTGTGTGTGTGTGTGAGTGTGGCGTGGTATACAGGTATGGTATGATAGTGGAAATGGTGTTGATAGAATGGAAACAGGACGTGATATAACCTGGTCAAGTTTACTCTAACATATATTTAGTTTCGACATACTTTGTTTAAATAACATAAAAGGGATGGTTCTTGTGAGGTGCATATGTGGGGAAGGGAGTGCCTGCGAGGTGGTGTCAGGATTCCAGGGGCTTAAATAGTGAGCGAGTGTGTGGCACATAGCAGTGGGCATACTCCTTAGTTCTTCCTCTGTCATATATATTTTTTTCTGATTGCTTGCTTTCTACCTCATCTTTGGTGGGAAAAGAAGTCGGGATGAGTGTGATGGTGGTGGTGGTGGTGGTGGTGATAGTGGTGATGGTATTGATGGTATTGATGATGATGATGATATTAACATGCCGTACATACACAGATATACACGGGTGAGGAAGAGAATGCTTGGGAGCGTTCTTAGTCCACGAGAAATATGAGTATGCTCTTTGTGTCTCGTGCGCTGTGAAGAGTAAGGAGGAAGGAAGCATGTTGTTATGGAGGAAGGAGGTAAAGTGGTGGGGAGAGGAAGTTGGGCTGGAGAGGAAGGAGTTGAAGGTAGAGAGACGAGTGCTATAGGAGAGAGAGAGAGAGAGAGAGAGAGAGAGAGAGAGAGAGAGAGAGAGAGAGAGAGAGCGTGGGTGGAGACACTAAGAAGACAGAGTAACAAAACTTATGATGAAGGAAGAGGCAGGGGAAGAAGGGAAGGGAGGAAGGAGAGGAAAGAAGGGGGCGAAAAATAGAGATGGGGGGAGGAAGATAGGTGACAATTCCCCACGTGTGATGAGGGTGGAGGGGAAAGGCGGGGGGAAGGGGAAGAGAGGGGGAAGTGGGGGTAGAGGAAGGAGAGGGGAGATGGCAGGGATTGGCGCCCCCGACCCAGTTACCTGAAGTGGTGGTTGTCGGCCTCGCTTCCCCACCCCCCCACCATCCAACACACACACACACACACACACACACACACACACACACACACACACACACACACACACACACACACACACACACACACACACACACACACACACACATTCCCATCCCCCACTCATACTCCTTCCAAACACACGCACTCAAACACACTTCACTTGCTTTGCACCTCCCCCAACACACAAACAAAAACGAACACACCTGCCGCACACACTCACAAACACTCTTCCATGCTTCCTGGCCGCCCCCCCTTTACACACACACACACACACACACACACACACACACACACACACACACACACACACACCTAACTGAACGCTTCTTAACATTTGCATAATTGACGCTCTTTCCTAATTTCTATTGTGTGTGTGTGTGTCATTTGTTTAACCCATTTACTGATGCTGACTCCTGTTCCTATACTTGGACTTAATTAATTTGTTCAGCAACGGTACAACTCAGCAGTTCTCCTTACGTAAAGTGTTCTCTCCATCTGATCACCGCCACTGTCTCTCTCTCTCTCTCTCTCTCTGTCTCCAAGTTTATTTCTGTTCATACACGTTATTGTTCTCGTGTATGCTAATGTTGAATCTCTCGTAATTAAGATGTAAATAGCACAATGTGGAATATTAGCGGGTAGTGTGCAAAATAAATGGTAAAGATGGAGGTGACAGAATGCCTTTTGAGGTGACGAGATGGGAGTGTTAATGAACTTACCGTTTTCTTCGTGTTCGTTTTCGTCTTTTTCTATTATCATTATTATTATTATTATTATTATTTTATTTTTTCTTCATTTCTTCTTGTTTTCTTCTCTTTACATAGCTTTTTTTATATGCATGTGGAGTACTAGTGGCATAAATAACGAAATTCCCAGTAGAAGATTAGAAAAACATCGTCTCTATGGAAGGCAAATAAACGAATAGGAATCTCACTTGTGGCTTTGGTGTGTGAGAAAGAATACATTAAATATATACATGTCTAAATCTTAGCTTGTGTTCGTAGGTGGAAATACGGAAGCAAGATTATATTTGGCTGGGACTGATTTGCTGGTCGTGTGTGTGTGTGTGTGTGTGTGTGTGTGTGTGTGTGTGTGTGTGTGTGTGTGTGAGAGAGAGAGAGAGAGAGAGAGAGAATATATGGGAGATGCTCGTTTCCATGTGCACACTAGTGGTATGTAGTTGTGGTAGGAGTAGGTATGTACGTTGTGTAATTGTGGTAGATGTAGGATGGTAAGTGTAGTTTTGGTATGTGTATAGGTATGTAAGGTGTGTACAAGTGGTAGGTGTACAGGTGTGTGTAGATGTTAAATGAAAGGTTTGAGTATATGGTTTAAGTATAGAAGGTGTGGCATCAGGGTAGCGCAGGTGTTGTGGCGATGAGTAAGGCAGAGGTGATGCGTAGCTGAGGTTAGCTTCATTTAGCTCAGGTTAGCTTAGTTTAGTTTAAGTTTGGTTAGTTTTAGGTTAGGTTAGATTGGGTTAAGTTTTAAATTAGATTGGGTAAAGTTGGGTTAATTTAAGCAGATGTGATGTTTTCCTGACGTTCTTGTAATTTAGTTTAGATTTGGTATACAGGGGTTAATTTGGGTAAGTTAGGTTTGATTAGGGTAGTTCAAGGTAGCCTAAGTGTGGGTTAAGTTTGTTTGGGTTAAATTTGGTCAGATGTGTGATGGGTATGATTATGGTGTGTAGTAGTGGTGATAGTTTGGTTATTATAGTAGGGGATGGGGCTAGGTTAAGTTAGGTCAGGTTAGGGATTGTGAAGGTAGGTTAAGTTAGGATAGGGATAGATAGAAGGTATATAATTTTTTTTATATAGATAATGAATGGAGGAAGGAAAAACATAGGAAATTAAAAAAAGGTTGAAACGTTTGTGGTTTTGCAGGTGTGGGGTCAGGTAGTACAGTTGATTAATTAGGAGCAGGTATAGGTGTGCAGGTGTGGAAGGTGTGTAATTGTGTAAGTGTGGGCCAGGTAGCATAATTGATAGGGTGATTAGCTAGCGTGATTAATGGTTAGGTTAGGGTAGGTTAAGTTTGGTTAGGTTAGCAGTACGTTTAAAGTGCAGGTGTGGAAGGTGTGTAATTGTGTAGGTGTGGCCAGGTAGCAGAGTTGATAGGGTGATTAGCGAGGCACTGTGTGGTGGTTGACCTCTGATGAGACACCGTGACCCTTAAGCGAGGTCACTTTCTGCTTATTATCTGTCAGCGGAGGTCAGAGAGAGAGAGAGAGAGAGAGAGAGAGAGAGAGAGAGAGAAATAATATAAAGGGGAAAGAGGTAGAAATTAAGATGAGATAATAGGTAGGTAGGTAGATAGGTAGAGAGAGAGAGGGAGAGAATACCCCCACTGATGCCCCCCTGCGTACCCTAATGGCTTTCACTTATTCTCTCCACGGTCGTTAATGGATAATGGATCACCTTTATTATTTATTAGTGCCACTTCCACCCTGTATGGCCCGCGTGAAAATGTGTGTGTGTGTGTGTGTGTGTGTGAGTGCGTTTTTTTTTTTTTCGTTTTGTGGAAAGCGGGGTAAGAGGTGAGGGATACTGTGGGAGAAAAGGGGGTGAGGATGGGAGGGGAATGGAATGAAGGGGGAGTTATGGGAGGGGGAATGAGGGGGGGTTAGATGTATGTGAGGGAGGGAAAGGAGGAAGGGAATGGGGAGACGGAGGTGGGATGAGGGTGGGAATAGAGGAGGGAGAGGTGTTGGGAGAAGGGAGTGTGTGAAAGAGAGAATGGAAAGATGAGGGGAGGAGGTAAGTGTTGTTAAGGTGAGGAAGAAGGGGAGGGGGGTTGAGGAGAGAGGGGGTAGTTGTGTGGATGCGAGGGAGAGGGGAGGGAGGGGTGGGGGTTGAGGGATGCCGGCCGGTGTGTGAGCGTGTGTTGTTGCGGGAGTCAGTCAGTTAGTCCAGCGTTGCGGCTTGAAGCGTGCGGTGCCGTGCCTCCACACTCACCACGGAGTCAGCACGAAGTAGCGGCCACCTCAACGTCTCCTACACCACAAGAGACGTTGCTTGAAGTGGCGTGTCGTGTCTCCTAGATCATAGGTGACTTTGGTGATCTCCTGTAAGCTGGATGACGTCTGGGTATCTGTAAGCTGGGTGACGTCCTTCAGGTTGATTGACATCCAGGGATTGAAGGAGTGGGTGTAGAGTTGCTTGTGTGATGCCAGATGAGCGAGGCGCGAGTGTCCCCTGGGCCGCCGGGTCGCCTCAAGAGCCCCAGAATGGTGGCCGCCGTCAGCGCCGCGCCCCCCCTCAGAGGGATCGGCGCCCCCAGGGATTTCGTGAAGCGGCAGAGGGACCTGTTCGAGCGTGGGGCCAGTGAGGGGGACCTTTGGGCACGACGGAGGCCGCTACAGGTACAGCGAGGCCTTAGCTGCGACTCCCTCAAGTGGCGTCGTGAGAATGAAGCGCAGCGGCTGGTCAAGTATCGTAGTCAGTCCTCCATTGCATCGGTGGATAGTGGAGTCTCACTCTCCCGAAGCCCCTCCGTCGGGTCCAATGAAGACCTGCGACACCCACCCCTCTCCCGTTCCTGTAGTAGCGACCGTCTGCATCGCCGTCGGTCCTCAGGCTGCTCCAGTTCCTCCCGGCACTCCCTGTCCTCCCGGTACTCCTCCTCCTCCCTGTACGGACCCGCGCCATACCACCCTACAGGGTTACGACGCAGCTCCACCTCCACCTCACTTCTGCCAGAGGGGACCCAGGGATACCTCAGTCCCGGATCCCCTGAGCCTCACCTTCCCGACCTCCTGCAGTCCCCACCTCCCCTTCCACCCAAGAAGCGTCCTCCCCTGCCTCCCCGTCGAAGCAGCTCCACGGACGCCCCTCCAGTACCCCCACGACAGGAGCGCCTGGCCTGGGACGGGTACAGCGATGGCGAAAGTGGCGACACCTCTGACGTATCCCTACCGGAGTACCTGGTGGATGGCGAGGACAGCTTAGAGGGGGATGTTGGCAGCAGGGGAGGTGGGGTGCGAGGTGACATCCCTGGTGCTGGTGTACGTGGTGACATCCCCGAGTCCTTCCCCTTGAGGGCACCACTCCACAAGTTCCTCTCGGACCTCGGGGCGGCGCTCAGCACGGAGGTGGTCATCAGGAACGTGTACGGAGGCACGGGCGGCCACCTGGACCTGCACGCCCACACCACGCCCTCGCCCGTGCCCCCCACCGTGTTCTCCATGCCCCAACCCAACGCGCCCCCAGCCCCGCCCTCTCTGTCACCCGAGGCACCGCACCCGCATCCCTCCAAGAAGTACCGCACCGAGCTGCAGGTAACAGGCCTTCCATCACTGTCACCCCTTGCTGGGAGGGGTCTTATAACATGTTTTTGTTGTTGTTGTTGTTCTGGTCCCAGACTTATATGAGCCTGAGGTAGAATGCTGGTTGAAGTGGTCTTGCAGTTCACCATCCTCCTTTCTGAGGACAAGGAGGGTGTTGAGGAACGTACATATATAACCCTACAGCAGAGGTGCTTGGTTATATGTGCCACTGCGTAATCTCTTCATACCTAGTAATGGCTTGGTGATGGTATGGGGTCTCAGTGTCTTCACCCAGTAGACGGAATTATAGTCCTATTGGTACCATCCAATTATTGTTCACCTTCGAAGACCAGCCTAGTAGGTATTGGGTAAATGAAGGCAGTATTAAATCTTTCCTGTTCGATATGTCTCTATTAGGGTGAATAAAATTGTTCAGGGGCACAAGCAAAAATAATGACGTCCTCTGTCTTAAGGGGTGGATGTAGTAAAAGGCACGAGTATAGTTTTGGCGAAGTAAATAAAAGATAACATGGGTTTGCTGGTGAGGTGGAGCCAGGACTGCTAAGGGTGAAGGATGCGTGAAGGATTGGGTGACGCGCCTGTACCCTTGTTGCTTTATCTGGCCACACTGGAGTATTATGCCCCTCCTTTTATGGTGTTTCATGTTTATTATTTTCTTTTTTGATATTACCTGACCATGTAGATAGGTAGGTAGATAGCTTGAAGGTTTTAATAAGTGGTAGATAGAAAGACAGATTATAGATAGAGAAGCCGATAGATATATAGATGGATAGATAGATAGATAGATGGATGAATGGATGGATGGATGGATAGATAGATAGATAGATAGTCAATTTAAAGCGTGGTATTGAATTTAAACTTTACAACAAAAAATACCTTAGTGAAAAATAGTACTAATTTCCCCACCACAATTTCCCTGGAAGGTAAATAGGAAATTGACTTAAACGCCTCTATTTCCTTATGTTAATTACCTCTGTTACCTGCTGTCTCACTTTCACGTGGGCGTTTTCCCTCACTACACACACACACACACACACACACACACACACACACACACACACACACACACACACACACACACACACACACACACACACACACACACACACAGTTCTAGGAAAGGTCATTACTATTACTGTCATCATCATCATCATCACCATTATTATTATTATTATTATTATTATTATTATTATAATTATCATTATCGCCTTAAGCAGATTCATCATCTTCATCATCATCATTATAGTTATCGTCGTAAGCATATTCATTTTCATCACCATCATCAACATCATCATCACCATCATCATCATCATCATCATCACCATCATCATCATCATCATCATGATGCAGAGACAAGAAAACACGTCCTTTGTAACATACACTGAATATCATTGTACTGCTACTTTCCCCACTGTTGGTGTAATTTTCCTTTGGCTTATGTTTTTTTTCCTCTCTTTGATGGCTTTCTCATAGCTACGTACCTCATCTTGTTTCATTTGGGTGTAAAGATTCTCTCTCTCTCTCTGTCTCTGTCTCTCTCTCTCACTCTCTCTCTCTGTTTCCATTGCGGCACGTACAACTAACTGTACGGTCATGTGTGTATATATGGATGTTGTGTGTGTGTGTGTGTGTGTGAGAGAGAGAGAGAGAGGCTAAAGTGGAAATAATGGATGCCAGAAATAGAAATTTGGAGGAATGTAGGATGGGGGCGATGTGGGTTAGAGAGAGAGAGAGAGATTTATACCATAAAGTTACAATGAAGTCTAATGTTCTAGAGTATAGTGGAAAAAGCAGGGTTGGGAAGAAATAAAACTGTGGAGCAGAATTTGGAGAAGACTGCGTAGAACTTTTTTTTTTTTTTAAATACGTATGCACTGGATGAAAAAAGATGTACGGCAGTTTGTTGATGAATAGATAAATTATAGGTGGATTGATGGATTGAACGTTTTGGTGGAGAGAGTGACAGGTTTAGATAAGTAGGTCGAGATATTTAGTGTTTTTCTTGTGTTTTTTCAGATTTGACATTTTTTGGTTTAGTAGATACGGTGGATTTGTGGTGACGTTGTTTTATAGTCATTAGTAGATAGATTAGTTGAGGATTTGCTTTTACACGCACAGACAGGTAAGTAGTTCGATAAATAGGGGCTTATCCAGGATCTTGTAAAGGGGGAGGGGCACTTTGAATAACAGCTTGGTACCAGATTCCTCTTGAAAGGTGTAGTTGGTGCAGCCCTAGTTCAGGTACTTAATGCAGTCCGTGAAATGCATAATAAACAGGAGTTATGTACATTAATTATCGTCCATGAACAAAGTGAATATATCCAAATCTGTACGGTAAATTACACGGAACTATCAAGCAAGGACTCGCAGAACGATTTACGGCAGATATTTCATGGAGTAGTGTAGTACATTTATAAGTTCAGTCAAAGGTATGGTTAAAAGCCCAAGAGCACACCCAGAAATTTCAGTGAAGGTGGTAGTGGTGAGGGGAGGGGAGGGGAATGGTCAGAGTTGTGGAGGGAGGTATGTATTTTCTGAGACAGGGTACATCATCTTGGCTGCAGATTTTTTTCCTTTTTTTTCCCCAATTAATATAACTTGTACGTAGTCGTTCTGGTGACTTTTAGAACTAAGATCGAAGCTCCATGATACGCCACTGTGGATGTTTACCTCGATTGGTGTAAAATTCCCTCCCACTTTCTGCTCAACAACACCAGTAAGGCGAAATTGACGCTACTTTCCCTTGTTTTGGTGCTGTAAATTACCCCTGTCTGGCTCTGTGTTGTTTGTGGTTTGTTGCTGTAAGGTAAAATTTCTTGCTTCTGGGGTAGTCTTAACACCTCAACACGAGGCCGATTTAGATTATTTTTCTTACCTCCAGTCGATTTTATTCAGCTTTGGAGAGGCGTCTGGGATTAAAGGGTTAAGTGAAGGCTGTATCTAAACCCTCCAGTTCACAGGTCCCTCCCAGGCTGAGGAAAACCGTCTGACGTAGCGAGAAGGAGGAGATGATGTCATGCAGGTGAAAGGCATAAGCTCTCGTCTTTTCTCCGGGTTTCCCCTCCTTTCTCCTCGCTTTTTTCCCCGCCTGTCTTGGCTTTCTTTTCTCGCTGTTTTCTGTGCGTGTTTGGTCACTTATTTTTTCCTCCTCTTCTGTCCACTCACGTCTTTTTTTTCGGTGCTAATTTTCTTTCTCTTCCACGTAACTTCTATCTATTGCGTTGCTTGGTTGAATGTATTTGGTAATTTGCTGTTATTCTCTCTCTCTCTCTCTCTCTCTCTCTCTCTCTCTCTCTCTCTCATTACGCTTCACTGCACATTCGCCTCCCTCCCTCCCCTCCCCCAGTCTCCTTTCCATCAACCTCTCCTTTCTCCCCCTTCCTCCTCAAGCTCCCCTTCTTCTTTCCTTCCCCTCCCCTCCCCTCCCCTCCCTCCCTCCCTCCCTCCCTCCCTCCCTCCCCATCCAAACTCCGCCGCCTCGCCTCTCGGTTTTCTTCTGTCGGGAAAATAACAGGAATATAAATTACTCTTTTTCGCTAAGTTTAACAACCTCTATATTTCCAAAGGCTTTTTCGGAGCTTAATAAAATGGTATTGTGTAAAAAAAAATGTTATATAAATTTTTTGATTGCTGAGTTCTCCCCCCCCCGTCTCTCTCTCTCTCTCTCTCTCTAACGGAAGATCCTCGTAAGAATCGAAGAACGTCTTGGTATATACTTAAGGAATTGGTGGAGATTGCTTGTAACTCGTCGTCCCATCAGTACAAATGGTGTCCTTCCCGTAAAGCATGTCTTAAATGTGTATGATACTGTTGTGCGTTTATGTCAGGCGTGAACAAGCCGACCGCTGCAGTACATACCCTACATACGACTCTGCTTTTGGTCTTTGAGAGAGAGAGAGAGAGAGAGAGAGAAAGAAATAATGGCCCCGACAAAGACAAGAGAACAAGGGTACCCAACAGGACCACCATCACCCACACCACCTCCACCACCACCACCACCTCCACCACCACCACCACCTCCACCAACACTACCACCACCACCTCCACCAACACTACCACCATCTCCACCACCACCCACGCCACCATTACCACCATTCACACCACGCCCACCTTCTCCACCACCTCCCTCACCACGTCCACCTCCGCACCCACCACCATCACACCAGTACTACAGTTTTTCCACTTCAAGTTGGCCCAGATTTTCGTTCTTTTGTAGTATATTTCACGTAGCTCAGTGGCAGAAAAAAGACAATGATACGACTCTGCATTATATCCATAGCACTTCTTCGTGGCTAGCATCATAGTTTAGTATTAGTCTCTTGTTACAACTCAGCATTCAAGATGGAGAGGTGTCAGATTTTGGCCAGGTTCGAGTGAAAAGAGTATAGCATCTTCAACATCACCTTCACTACCACCCCTACTCCTCCCCAGCGCCTCCACTTCTTGTAATATCACAGTTTCTACTACTACTACTACCACCACCACCACCACCACCACCACCACCACCACCACCACCACCACCACCACCCCCTACCTCCACCCCCTATACCACCCTCACCACCACCCCCTTTATACCACCCTCACCACCACCCACTACCACCTCCCGTACCTGCACCCCCTCTGCCACCACCCTCACCCCTGTGGTCACTGATCCCTTCTCCTTTATTTGCTGAATCAAGGCTTTTGTAGTGCTGGCCAGGGTGGGGTAGGGTCGGCTGCCTTGGTGCTTGGTGTGTGTGTGTGTGTGTGTGTGTGTGTGTGTGTGTGTGTGTGTGTGTTTGTTGATAGTACCAGTAATTTTGGTGATAATGATTCAAATGATGATGATAGTACTGTTGATGACTGTGACGATGAAGCAAGAATGGTACTGACAGTGATGAAGACGACGATAGTGATGATTAAAATGGTGATGCTGGTAATGATCATGATCACCATAAGTGCTCAGGTAGAGGGCTGTGTTATATGCTGGGAAAGGCAGGCAGATTCTTCACACTCGCTGGGCTCAGACGGACGTTAAAGAAGATGCTGTTTTCTCGACCGCTAGATGGGAGGGAGTTTGCAAGAGTATTTATTTGTTTATTTATTTATATAGTTGGTTAGTTTTTATTGGGTGGTGTGGTTTGGGGTGACTGGTGTGCAAGGGATAGGCTCAGATGTCTAAGAGACCGCTAGTTTTTTTTTTTTTTTTTCCATCATATCATATTACCAAGGGTGTAGGTATGTGTGATTCCCTTATATGTTTTGGCTTAC
>NC_136991.1:2490000-2535000 GCF_032717465.1 Coenobita brevimanus
GTTTAATTCGGCAAAAAGCAAAATCATAGGTCAGGGTTGATTACAGTTTCTCAGGGGTGTGTGTGTGTGTGTGTGTGTGTGTGTGTGTGTGTGTGTGTGTGTGTGTGTGTGGACTGCGGTTGACAGGGTAAGGTTGCTTGAAGGTCTTTTGTTGCGTTCGCCAAAGAGAGATTAGGAAGCAGTGTTAGTCGATAGATAAAAAGATAGATAGATATATATGAAAATAAATATCTTTTTTGAAATAAATATGTAGAAAATTTATGGAGAGAGAGAGAGAGAGAGAGAGAGAGAGCAGAAATTTAGGGAATGGTAGATGGATTGAGAAGCTTAGACATGAAAGCAGGTAGATAGATCGATAGATACAGTGGATAGATGAATAGATGTAAGTCGATGTATAGATATAGTGGATAGATGAATAGATAGATGTAAGTGGATAGATTGATAGAGATGTGATATACCGTATATAAATAGATAGATAGGTAGATAAACAGACACAGACAAAATCCAAAAGTCTGCGTGTTGAATTTGGAAATGTGAAAATCCATTATCATCATTACTGTGTGTTATGTTACGTTGCGGAGCCGTTTCCTTACGTCACCAGTGGCCGGAAAATGCAGGGAAAATCACGCCATGTCCGCCATATTGGTTCCAGATGCGTGTATGTTGGAAGCTATATAAAAGGTGAAGAAATTAAGCCACTGAATTTAGCCTGTTTGTATGATCATGTTTTTGCGTTGAGAGAGAGAGAGAGAGAGAGAGAGAGAGAGACTTTCATTTGGTTCTCCTCTTGGTACTTCTAATTATGCCTATGTTTTTTCCTTCTTCCTGTTTCTGGATCTTGCCTACATTATTTATTATTATTATTATTATTAATTATTATTATTATTACTTATTATATACTACTACTACTGCTACTATGACATGGGGTTGTGATGGCGAGGATAATGAGTTACTGAGAATTAGGTCAGTTTGAGTTAATTTATTACCCTGATTACATGTTTTCCTTATTCCGAAGCCTTCCCACCTCGTGTGTTAGCTTGAAAGGTGGTGATGATGATGATGATGATGATGATGATGATGGTGGTGGTGGTGGTGGTGGTGGTGGGTGGTGGTGGTGACGATGATGATGATGTTCATGAAAATTACTCACTGACATTACTGGTGGAAAATTGAATAAGGTAATAATGATGATGGTGGTGATTATGATGATGATGATGATGATGTTGCGTCTCATTGCTTACACTTCCAGTCATGCAGTTTTCTTCTTCCATTTTCTGTGTCTGTTTGTTTATCCGTCTTTATTTTTATTTTTTTATTTCTTGTGTGATCTGGGGTACGTGTAAGAATGTTGAAATAAAATGGCTTGTGTGTGTGTGTGTGTGTGTGTGTGTGTGTGTGTGTGTGTGTGTGTGTGTGTGTGTGTGTGTGTGTGTGTGTGTGTGTGTGTGTGTGTGTGTGTGAGTGTGTGTGTGTGTGTGTGTGTGTGTGTGTGTGTGTGTGTGTGTGTGTGTGTGTGTGTGTGATCTTTACCGCTGAGGCAGGAGAGGAAGACGTGACTGCCAGTTCTTGCTGAGTCACCCCTCCAGAACACACACACACACACACACACACACACACACACACACACACACACACACACACACACACACACACATGCTCGCATAATGCATTGATTAAAGTATTCGTACTTGCATAGGACCTCTCTCTCTCTCTCTCTCTCTCTCTCTCTCTCATTTTCACATATTGTCACCTGGTTATAAAGTAGTTTGCATCATCATCATCATCATGATCATCATCATCATAATCATCATCATCATCATCATCATCACCATCACCACCACCACCACCACCACCACCACCATCATCATCATCATCTTCATCATCACCACCATCATCATCATCATCATCATAGTTGTTATTGTTGTTGTTTTCATTTTCTTGCTATTTTCTTACATGGTCTCCTTTCTCTCCTCCTCTCTTTCTTCAAGGCGGCCACCGTGTCTCCCTCACCTTTTGTTTTTCGTCTCCTCATTGTCTCTTATTTTTTCTTTTTTTCTTACCTCCTCCTCCTCCTCCTCCTCCTCCTCCTCCTCCTCCTCAATTGACCATTTTTACAGTAGAAATTTCTGTGTGACTTGCATCTGAGTTTTCGTATTTCTCTTATTTATCGTGTGTGTGTGTGTGTGTGTGTGTGTGTGTGTGTGTGTGTGTGTGTGTGTGTGTGTGTGAGAGAGAGAGAGAGAGAGAGAGAGACTTAGGTCACAAAATACTGTACAGGATGATTTTGAGAGTTGTGATATTTTTTCTGGATACGGTATGTATTTATGATTCTCTCTCTCTCTCTCTCTCTCTCTCTCTCTCATCTGGTAATTTATTTTTCACTTCTCTCGTCATTAAGTACATTATTGATTTTTTTTTTTTTATCTACAAGTACCATTATCTGTATGTCTTTATCTATCTATCTGTCTGTCTTTATCAGTGTTTGTGTGTATGTCTGTGTATATTAAGATTTTTTTTTGTACTGTCAATTATTTATATTTATTAGCACATAAGGACAGTTACAGTACATAATCATCTCTGTGGGTGGAGAGTGATAGGTAGACTTTTTCCTTTATCATGCTGGGCAAGTACGAATGAAGGAGGTTGTGTGTAGTGAGAGGAGTGTATGTGAGGATTGGTGTGTGTGTGTGTGTGTGTGTGTGTGTGTGTGTGTGTGTGTGTGTGTGTGTGTGTGTGTCTGCATGCCAAGATAAGCTATATTCTTTTCACTCTAACTTGGCCTAAATATACCGTCTCGCCTTGAATGCCGAGTTACAGTAATAGATTAACCCTGGAATATGCTGCTAGTCACGAAGAAGTGCTATTGAAAAGCTGAAAACCCGTAGCATTGTCATTTTTTTACGACTGAGCTGCGTGAAATGTGCATAAGGACGAAAATCTAGACCAAGACAAACGAACTGTAGCACATAAAGACATACTACCTCGCCCCCTAACCCCTTCAGTACGGTGATGCTTGTATTTCTTTAATTATGACACTGATATTTATTATTTATTTATTTATTTTATCATTTTATTGGGCTGAGAACTTTGAAACTAGAAGGGTTAATTAATTACAAGAAATTCCTCCACCAGGCTGAATAAAATCAAACATACCATTCGTTAAGGGTCTGAATAAGAGGCTGCTAGAGATCGAGCAGAATGGAGGTCCGCATTTGGTAACCAGTGGAAGCATGTTTGGCTTCTATAAACGAAACGAAACGTGATCCTTGTGAAGTAGTTAAATGTCCACCGCCATTGAGCATCGAACCCAGGAACCAGAAGGCTGTACCCGTTACCACCGAGTCACCGTGGCTCCCTTGTACCCGTTATACGCATTTAGAGTAGTGTGGTTTGGGTTAGAGGGGTGTACTCATCCTTGACACTAATACAGCCCGCATGGTATTGATATGGTATAGGGGTAAACTTGGTGGATATAGATAGATAGAAGGTTGATAGATAGATGACTAGGTAAGGAGATGGATGGACTGATAGATTGGCAGATCGATAAATAGATTGTAGCAGATCGATAAATACAGTAGATTGAAGAGATGAATGTGTCGATAATAAATGGACTTATTTGATTGTTTGGTTGAAAATGTGTGTGTGTGTGTGTGTGTGTGTGTGTGTGTGTGTGTGTGTGTGTGTGTGTGTGTGTGTGTGTGTGTGTAAAACAGCCACAAAACGCAGCTGCGAAAGGATCCAGCATAGACGGAAATTGTCAGAAAATTATAGAATTGTGGCAATAGTGGAACAAATATCTTAGCCTGCCTACGAAAGCGATAGATAAACTGTGGTAGATGTAGACTTGTTCATAGGTAGGCAGATAGATGGATAGATAGATAGGTAGATAGATAGATAGAAACTGGCTGCCCAGTACAATAGCTGGAGGTCGGCCAGCCAGTTTATCTATATCTGGCTGTCTATATCTGTCTATCTATCTGTCTATCTATCTATCTATCTATCTGTCTGTCTATCTATCTATCTGTCTGTCTATCTATCTATCTGTCTGTCTATCTATCTGTCTATCTATCTATCTGTCTATCTGTCTATCTATCTATCTGTCTATCTGTCTATCTATCTATCTATCAACCAAAGTGTGGGTAGGAAATTTGATCGCTGGGGTTACCACGTTTCTTTACGGCCAAATTGTTATCGAGGAAGAGGCGACGTGACCTCCTGCAGAGAGAGAGAGAGAGAGAGAGAGAGAGAGAGAGAGAGGTTGTTCCGTAGCTAAATTATTGTCAGGGAAGAAGCTAAGCGTGACCCCTTGCAGTTTCTCATGGATAGATAGACAAGTAGGTAGATAAATAGACAGATAGATACTGATAGATAAATAGATAGATGCACAGATAGATACTGATAGATAAATAGATAGATACTGATAGATAAATAGACACCTTGTTCCATCCTAGACTAATTTTTTTCTGCAGGAAGAAGGTAAACATGACCTCTTGTAATTTCACTTCAGGAATGCATTGTGGCTTAAGGCAGTGTAAGGTTAGGGCGGGGGTGGGTTGGGGTCACGGCTTTATTATCGCCATTATTATTACCTTTACCTTTATTGGTGGGTCCAGGGCATCAGATTCCTTTATTGGTGGGTCCAGGGCATCAGATTCCTTTATTGGTGGGTCCAGAGCATTAGATTAATTATTTATTACCTTCGTTTTTAATATTTCGTTCACTGTTTTATGTTTATCTTTATTGGTAACTTTATTATTGAGTTCAGGGCGTAAAGTTATCCTTATTATTAGCTTTTTTTATTGGGTTTAGGGCTTTAAATTATCAGTTATTGTTAGCTTTATTATTGGGTTCTAGGCTTTTTATTTGTCTTTATTTTATGGCGATATAAGACTGATATACATCGCCACGTGTAATTTCCTCAGGTAACCATGACAACCAGGTAAACAGAAGTGCTCGAGGCAAAGGTGTTTCTGTCGTAACTGTTATATATATTTCTACCCGTGTCACAGTGATGCGTGTGTGTGTGTGTGTGTGTGTGTGTGTGTGTGTGTGTGTGTGTGTGTGTTTGTTTGTTTAGTAGGGTATGTGAGATTGTGTACGTAAGTTGAATTGCGTATGTGTGATTGTTAGTGAGGTATGTGAGATTGTGTACGTAAGTTGAATTGTGTGTGTGTGCGTGCGTGTGTGTGTGTGTGTGTGTGTGTGTGTGTGTGTGTGTGTGTGTGTGTGTGTGTGGTAACGTGGTGGTCGTGGCTGCAGTTCAACACTTTCACAAATATTACTCTAATTTTGACCATTTCATGACCTACTACCACTCTGTCTTGTGGAATCTGACCTGTTGAAGTTTTTTGTGTTAGTGTAAAATAAAAAAGTTTGGTGTCTATTACGTTACACACACACACACACACACACACACACACACACACACACACACACACACACACACACACAGATATAGTGGTAGTCAGCTATTTTGTGTGAGGCATGATCGGGTGAGTTGGATGAGTGAGATGAGGGACTGCGTGACGTGTGTGTGTGTGTGTGTGTGTGTGTGTGTGTACTGGAACCGGTGTTAGTGTTCTTTATGGCCACAATTTAACGCTTGGGCCGCCCCACACACCCCTGCTGTGGCCACACACACACACACACACACACACACACACACACACACACACACACACACACACACACACACACACACACACACACACACACACACACACACACACACACACACACACACACACACACACACACACACACACACACACACACTGCTCTAACGTTTGAGGTCTGAGTAACTTTATGAGCTAATTAGGGTAACGTTTAAGGTGTGAGTAACTTTATGAACTGTTGTGAGTAACTGTGATGTGAATGAATTTGTCGTGAGTAACTTCATAGGCTTGAGTAACGCTGATGTTATGAATAAAGTTATGTTGTAGTGGCATTGTGGTGTAACTTTATGCGGCAGTAACGATGTGGTGTGGACAGCATTATGAGGTAGTAAAGATGACATGGTGGTAAAGTAAGGCGATGGTGTGAGTAAAGTAACGCGGTTGTGAGTAACGGAGGTGTTGTGAGTAACGTATTGTAAGTAACGCTGTATTGTGAGTAACGTAACGCGGTACTGTGAGTAACGGGTGTGGTGTGAGCGGACGGGAAGGTTCACAAAACTACACAATGCACAACACAATACACTGCAACACCTCACCGCTTTCTTGAGTGTGTTGGTGTGGGGCTGGAAACAGACAACACAGCATAGTGGGTGGCAGGTGTGTGTGTGTGTGTGTGTGTGTGTAGACAGACGGGTGCTGCAGTCTTCCCGTAACACTGTACCCTGTTCACTTAAGCCTCATGTGTGGGCGGAAACGAACGAGTCTCAGGGTTGGTGGAGACTAATTAGGTGAGTGGATGGTGTGTGTGTGTGTGTGTGTGTGTGTGTGTGTGTGTGTGTGTGTGTGAGAGAGAGAGAGAGAGAGAGAGAGAGAGAGAGAGAGAGAGAGAGACGCTGCTTATGTCTTTAGTACACTTTTCCATTTTCTTTAACAATGCACTCATAAAGAAAAATTTGCTCCTCAATTATTTTTGCAAGCGGTTTTCAGTTGTATAAGAAATGAATAAATAAAATGATGGTTATGTTAAGTAGGAAGATAGGTAAAGTAGATAGATAAATTGTGCATTGGTATAGTAACTAGACTTTATCGATATGAAAATCATTGTTTGGGAAGATAGATGAAAAGAATAGATAGACAGATAGATAAGTTGTGTTCATTGATATACAGGATGGTCCGTAAGTCTCACTCTACGTGACTTGTGTTGACGGTACGGCTCAGTCGGCTGGTGTGGGTGTGGGTGTGACAGTGGGAGTAGGAAATGAATAAATGATGCAGGGTAGATACTGATAACGCTGACTGAGGTAGATGAATTACTGGTAGGTTAATTGGGGTAGATTTTGATGCTACGACACCTGACAGCAGTGAGTGGAAAAAAAAGTGAAAATTCCAGTCAGCAGTGCCACCTTCCCCCCTTCCCCTCCATCTTCAAGGATTTTGCTGTTTCCGCCCCTGTCGTAATTGCCTCAGAGGTCAATTATCTCATTCATTAGTAGGTGATTATCTTTCTCTCTCTCTTTCTGTTACCTAATTATGTTTTTATCAGAATGAGTCAAGCTCCTTAGGTCTTGTCTTCTGCTACTTTTTGCATTTAAGTTATGAGTACTTGTGTGTGTGTGTGTGTGTGTGTGTGTGTGTGTGTGTGTGTGTGTGTGTGTGTGTTACCTAATTATGTTTTTATCAGAATGAGTCAAGCTCCTTAGGTCTTGTCTTCTGCTACTTTTTGCATTTAAGTCATGAGTACTTGTGTGTGTGTGTGTGTGTGTGTGTGTGTGTGGGTGGGTGGTTGTGTGTGTGTGCGTGTGTGTGTGTGTGTGTGTGTGTGTGTGTGTGTGTGTGTGTGTGTGTGTGTGTGTGTGTGTGTGTGCGTGTGTGTGTGTGTGTGTGTGTGTGTGTGTGTGTGTGTGTGTGTGTGTGTGTGTGTGTGTGTGTGTGTGTGTGTGTGTGTGTGTGTGTGTGTGTGTGTGTGTGTGTGTGTGTGTGTGTGTGTGTGTGTGTGTGTGTGTGTGTGTGTGTGTGTGTGTGTGTGTGTGTGTGTGTGTGTGTGTGTGTGTGTGTGTGTGTGTGTTGCAGAATCTTCTCTTGTTGTCATTATACACAGAAAATAAAACACAGAAATTTCCACATATACTTTCATTACCCATTCTCATCAGGTGCTCATTTACTGCGTTTTATATTACTTTCTAACATCCAGCATTGTAAGTTATTAATATCAGTCTAAAAGGTAGGCTTTGAAGTTAGGTTTTCACACATTGTTAGTAAATTCACTCCACTCATTTCGCCTTAACTTGGGCCAGATTTTCGTCCTTTTGTAGCTTATTTTACGTAGGTCAGTGCCGGAGACGATTATAGGGCTCTACATCCTTTCCCACAGCACTTCTTCCTGACTAGCATGATAATAGTGTTAATTGTTTCAGCTTAGTATTTAAGATGGCTAGATGGCAATTCTAGGACACGGCACTTCTTCACGACTAGTGTAATATTCTAGTGTTAATCTATTGTTACAACTCAGTATAGATGGTGGGGAGATGACAGTTCTAGACCAAGTTAATGTAAATATAGCATAGTTTTGATGGTATCTATTGTGAGCTTATGGGCCGCGTATGTGAGTTAGATTTCAGACACCGTGAATGTTTTGATAGTGTTACAAGTTATTCTCAAGCTCTGTATAGTGATGTGAGTTTGAGAGATGTGTTTATGAGCTAGGTTTTGAGACGTGGTAGTTGTTGCTGTTACCTTACCAAAGTTACGTTACTTGAGTGTCGTGTGACGTTTTTGTGGTAGCCAGAGTTATTGTGAGTTACAGAGGTGTATTTATGTGTAAGTGTTTGAGAGGTTTGGAAGTGTCGGTGGTGTCGGGCGTGGTGTTATTGAGAGTTATGTCGTGTAATGGTGTGTTGGGCCAGGTGTGACAGGTGGGTTTGTGTGTGTGTGTGTGTGTGTGTGTGTGTGTGTGTGTGTGAGAGAGAGAGAGAGAGGAAGGGGGGTTCTGTGGGTGGAGTGGATAAGGCATAAGGTTGGAGTAGAGGTGGGGATGGATGTGGGAGGGGGGAGGGTGAGAGCGAATGTATGGGGAGGGAATGGGAGGCTTACTGTATGTAGGGGAGGGGGCTGGATTTGTTTATTTATGTCCGTCTGTGGGTTTCTGTATTTTATCTTCTTCTTTTAGCATTCATCCATCCAGCCGTCCATATCTACTAGTATCGATCTATCTATCTCTATATCTTCTGTCTGTCTACCTGTCTGTCTTACCTGTATTTATCTATCTGTGTGTATGTTTGTCAGTTTGTCTGGGTGGCCGGCTATGTACAGTATCTGCATATCTAATTCTACTAATATTTGTCTCTATGTATATCTTTCTTTCAGTATTTGCTGTGTGTTCGCGTCTTCTCTCTCTATCTATCTATCTTTTAATTTGTCTGTGTATCTATCTCTGTCTTCATCCATCTCTCTATATCAGTTTATCTATGTTTCTATCTATCTCTCTATCTATGTCTGTCCAAGCGAGGTAATTGTAAGTGATGTGAGCGTGATGTTATGACCCTTAAGCTGTGTAATGGCTTGTTAGGTGAGGTGTAACAGGTGGTGTGTGTGTGTGTGTGTGTGTGTGTGTGTGTGTGTGTGTGTGTGTGTGTGTGAAGATAGAGGTCAGAGTCGCTCCAGGGTAAATAACGTATGAGTGGTACATACCTTCTTAGTGGTCCAGGTGAGACAGGTGTGTGGAGACGCTAATTACAGGTGTTACAGTGACAGGTGGACAGGTAGATGGAGGGAAGTGGAATATCAGGTTGATGGAGTGGTTAATGGGTGGATAGGGATGGTGGCAAAGTGGAATGATTGAAGTGTTAAGGCATGTGGAGTGTTGAGTGGAAGAGGAAGTGGAATGCTAGTTGGAATAGAAGGAATGATCAGAGTGGAGTGATTAGGAAATGAGGGAATGGTAGGCATGTGTAGTGCATGCAAAGTGGAAGGAAAAGAGAGTGGAATGGTAGGTAGGTTGGGTGGCTGAAAAGTGGAGAGGTAGGAAAGTGGAGTGGTTGGAAAGTGGACTAAAAAATTAAGGTGGAATGGATGGATAGTGAAGTGAGAAGATGGGTGGAATGGTTACAAAGTGGAAGGAGTTACTCTAGAAAGGGACGGAGTGGAGTACTTAAGGGGAAGGTGTTTGATGCGTGACAGGTGGAGGAATTAAGGTGTAAAGCCAGGTATGTGGAACTGAACGGGTTATATTGATGTGGGACTTTGTGGGATGATGGATGAGGAGACTTGTAACTCTTTCAGGAAGAGAGAGAGAGAGAGAGAGAGAGAGAGAGAGAGAGAGAGAGAGAGAGAGAGTGAGTGAGTGGTGTTGATCTGTATGTTAATTTTCGAGGTGCAATATTTTACATTGTCCCCCTCACAGGATACAGCGTCAGGTAGATACATAGATGGATAGATTGACAGTGAATGGAGAGACACTTTAACTGACGGACAGATAAATACTAGCAAACAATTATGTATCTTTGAGGCATAGTATTATAAAAAGGCCACTTCTCACAGGATACAGCGTCAGACAGTAGATAGATATATACAGTAGTTACATAAAAAAGTAGATAGACAGGTAGTGTATGGATAGACAGTATTTAACAAGCAGGCAGACAGACCAAACTAGATAGATAGGTAGATAGGCAGGTAGGTAGAGAGATAGATAGATAGATAGATAGAGAGTGAATACCTGATCATCATTTCTTTTAGTGACAGGTGTTAAATGAACGAAAGAAATGAAAATGATAAAATACTTGATGGAAATGACTCTACCTGTGCGTGGTGCTGGTCACGATGAGGTGTGTGGACATGAGCCTTCAGTCCATCACACCTCCCACCTCCCTCACCTCCCCTCCCCTAGCATTCATCTCCCCCCTGCTCATCCCGTTACTGCTCAGCGCTCAGCACACACCCGTATTATACTGTAAATCTTTTCCTAGCGTATAATCCCACACCATTCTTTACATGTTGATAAAGTTTGACGATTTCTCTCTCTCTCTCTCTCTCTCTCTCTCTCTCTCTCTCCATCGTCCCCCGGGGTGTGGAGGTGGTATGGAGAGGATGTAGAACCACAACGCTAGAGTATGATACTAGTCACGAAGAAGTGGCAAGGAGAGGATGTAGAACCGGAGCGCTTTTTCTGCCACCGAGATGCGTAGAATAAGATACAAATGGACGATAATCTGGGCCAAGTTAAGGTGAAAAGGGTGTAAGGATTTATGCAACATCATTTTCTTAATTATCATACAGGTGCTTCCTCCTACCTGCTCAGCCTGAAAGTCATATATTGAAGAGAATGGAATATTATCATGGGGGAGATAGAAATTGACTTAACTATCCAACGTATTTAGATAGATTTCATTCTTCCTTTGGCTCTTCTCTTTTCATCTTCTCTGTGGCTTTCTCTTTGATTCTTCTCTTTGACTCCTCTCTTCGACTTATCTCTGGCTCTTCCTAGTGGCTCCTCTCTTTACATATTCTCTGTGGCTCCTCTCTTCGACTTATCTCTTTGGCCCTTCCTAGTGGCTCCTCTCTTTATATCTCCTCTTTGACACCTCTCTTTGCATCGTCTCTGCGGCTCCTCTCTTTGATTCTTCTCTTTGGCTCCTCTCTTCAACGTATCTCCCTGACTCCTCTTATTGGCTCCCTTCGTTGGCCCCTGCACCGTTGCTTTCATTCAGTGCATATCCATCCTCCCTCTGTGACACTTACAAATGAAAGTCATCCCTTTGGAGAAGAAAATGGAAAAAAATATAGTGACTGTCTTGCCATTCGTTAACCATGTACCGTTCCTCTCTCTCTCTCTCTCTCTGGACCTTGGTTATAAGTAGGGGCTTCATAGCTTTTCCGCTCGCTGGTAGTAAGGGTGTTTATCGTGTTATTGGTACTACGGTAATGAGAGAGAGAGAGAGAGAGCATTGTGGTAAGGGTGACTGAAATACTGTGGCAGGTGTTACAGTTTTATGGTTGAGGGTCGTGTGTGTGTGTGTGTGTGTGTGTGTGTGTGTGTGTGTGTGAGAGAGAGAGAGAGAGAGAGAGAAACAACGAGCCATATTGTTCCCTTAAAAATTTCCTAACACCTCTTCCTTAGCGATTTACTCCACACATTATACCAGTTTCCTCTTGCACGTTATTGCTGTCGGTAATATAACGTTATAAATCAAAATACAAGAGAACGTAGCTATAAATCCTTCTCCCCAACTCTGAAATAGAATCATAGTTTTCTCCATAACAAAAAGAGAGTCGTGGGTTGTTTTGAGTGTGCTTTCCTTTGTACTCCTTTGTATTCCTTGGTGTGTGTTTTCCTTTGTACTCCTTTGTATTCCTTGGTGTGTGTTTTCCTTTGTACTCCTTTGTATTCCTTGGTGTGTGCTTTCCTTTGTACTCCTTTGTATTCCTTGGTGTGTGTTTTCCTTTGTACTCCTTTGTATTCCTTGGTGTGTGCTTTCCTTTGTACGCCTTTGTATTCCTTGGTGTGTGCTTTCCTTTGTACTTCTTTGTATTCCTTGGTGTGTGCTTTCCTTTGTACTCCTTTGTATTCCTTGGTGTGTGCTTTCCTTTGTACTCCTTTGTATTCCTTGGTGTGTGCTTTCCTTTGTACTCCTTTGTATTCCTTGGTGTGTCCTTTCCTTTGTACTCCTTTGTATTCTTAAGGAAAATATATCCCTAGAGATGCCACAAATCCTACTGTGTCACTTAGAGGTATACGAGGCGTCTAGTGGGGAAGAGGGATTGGGGAGGGGAGAGGGATTGGGAAGGGCAAGATGGAGAAGAGGGATTGGGAAGGACGGGACTGGGAAGAGGCATTGGGGAGGGATGGGAAAGGACTGGATGGGGAAGAGGGATTGGGAAGGACGGGATGGGGAAGAGGGATTGGGAAGGACGGGATGGGGAAGAGGGATTGGGAAGGGCTGGATGGGGAAGAGGGATTGGGAAGGGCGGGATGGGGAAGAGGGATTGGGAAGGGGGATTGTGGGGTTCACGTTGGGTCTTTGTCCTGCTGGTGTGGTGAACCGAGGATGATTAGGCGTGACCGGTTCTGCCTGAGAGAGAGAGAGAGAGAGAGAGAGAGAGGTTGAAATCAGGTTACTAATCCGTGACCGGTTTGCTTAGATTGTCCGAGTATTATTTCCGCGCGCTCTCTCTCTCTCTCTCTCTCTCTCTCAGCATGAAATTAATCTCCCCCCTCCATCACACCCCTAGTCACTCCCAGTCAGTCTCTCTCAGTCATTCACGGTCAGTAGCATCTCCAGTCACCTCCCTCATGAGTCATTTCACCAGTCACCCCTCAGCACAGTCACCAGTCACCCCCAGTCAACTCCCTCATCAGTCATTTCACCAGTCACCCTCGCTCAGTCATTTCACCAGTCACCCACAGTCACTAGTCACCCACAGTCATCTCCCCCATCGGTCATTTCACCAGTCACCCCCAGTCAGTCATTTCACTTGTCACCCCTCAGTCACGGTCACCAGTCATCTCCCCATCAGTCATTTCACCAGTCACCCCCAGTCATCTCCCTCAATCAGTCATTTCACCAGTCACCCCCAGTCACCCCCAGTCATCTCCCCCCAGTCACCCCCAGACATCTCCCCCCCAATCATTCATTTCACAAGTCACCCACAGTCACCAGTCACCCACAGTCATCATCCCCAATCATTGATTTCACCAGTCACCCACAGTCACCAGTCACCCCCAGTCATCTCCCCCCTCTCCCCCGGTCACTTCCCAGTATCGCACTTGCTGCACCTCAGGCCACTTTCAGCAAAAACGTTTCTCTTTAAACACCCCGGCTTGTACAGTAGTGGACAAAAGTTAGTTTAGTTTTCCATCTCGTCTACTTCACTCTTTCCCTCACTTTCCACCCCGGCGCGTCACATCTCAGGGTTACAACTAAGGTTCGTATTCCCTTGGCGTAAGGTGCCCCCCAAACACCTCTTCCTTACCGATTTATTTTTAGATATGGCTGGGTAATATAGTTTTGTAAGCTATTTATGCAGAGTCTAGCGGTATTAGGATGATTTAGGTAAACGGAAGAGGACGGCAAGGTGTAATAAGCAAAATAAATCGCTTAGGAAGTGGTGTTAGGGAGCTTCCTCAACCTACGAAGCTTCTGAACACCTTTTCCTTACCGATTTATTTTTGATATTATAGTCATGTGCGTTATTCATGTAATCTTTGTCGATATTAAAAAGATATAAAAAGAAAAATAGGAGGGGTGATGTTAATGGGTAATTTGAAAAAGGATATTAATGGGCAGGTTGGAAAATGAATCGCCAAGGAAGAGGTGCTTGGGAGCCTGCTTACCTGACGAGAGTACTGACCCAAGTCTCTCTCTCTCTCTCTCTCTCACACACACACACACACACACACACACACACACACACACACACATACATATTAACACTCTAATTTGACCTAGATTTTTTTTTTTTAGGTTATTTCACTTATTGACAGAAAAGAACAATTCTAGGTTCTACATCCACTCCCTAGCACTTCTTCGTGACTAGCACCACATTTCAGAATTAATCTATTGTTACAAGTCCATATTTTCAAGATGGAGAGATGGCAATTTTAGACTAAGTACGAATTGAACGGAGCTTGAATTTGGCTCTTCTGTTTATCATGTTTTTTTGTTTTTTCTCGGAGGGAACTGTTTTACGGGTTTCTGGCCTTTGGTTCCTTCTTCCTTGCATAAAAACACAAAACGGAACAAAACACGAAGAGGTGATACTGTGTTCCGTGCCTGCCCTTCCTTCCTTCATTCCATGCCTGCCCTGCCTTCTTTCTGTGCCTGTCCTTCCTTCCTTCTTTCCGTGCCTGCCCTTCCTTCTTTCTGTGCCTGTCCTTCCTTCCTTCTTTCCGTGCCTGCCCTTCCTTCCTTCCTTCTTTTTGTGCCTGCCCTTCCTTCTTTTTTTCCGTGCCTGCCCTTCCTTCTTTCTGTGCCTGTCCTTCCTTCCTTCTTTTTCGTGCCTGCCCTTCCTTCCTTCCTTCTTTCCGTGCCTGCCCTTCCTTCTTTTTTTCCGTGCCTGCCCTTCCTTCTTTTTTTCCGTGCCTGCCCTTCCTTCCTTCTTTCCGTGCCTGCCCTTCCTTTTTTTTTCCGTGCCTGTCCTTCCTTCTTTGCGTGCCCTTCCTTCCTTCCATCTTTGCGTGCCCTTCCTTCCTTCCTTCTTTCCGTACCCTTCCATCCTTCCTTCTTTCCGTGCCCTTCCTTCCTTCCTTCCTTCTTTCTTTGTTCAGTGGTGACGTAGGTGTGGCGAGGAACTTTAGAAAGCAGTGGTTAAGGGCAGAGGTGACTGGGATAGAGCTGAGAGAGAGAGAGAGAGAGAGAGAGAGAGAGAGAGATGTGAAGGAAATTGAAGGTAATGAAAAGACTGCAGATGAGAAGGAAATGATGAAGGGCAAAGGTGAGGAGAGATAAAGTTGGAGGAAGCGGTAGGATTGGAATGGAGAAGAGATGGGAAAGAGATAGGAAACAGGAGGCAGGCTTGAGAGAGAAGGAAGGAGGAAAGAGGGAAGCGGGAGAGAGAGGCGAGAGGATGAAACTGGAGAAGAAGAGAGGAAAGGAGGATCTGAGAGGACGAATAGAAGCATTGAAGAGGTAGGATGAGGGAAGGATGTGAGAAAGAGGGAAGAGGAATGTTGTTGGGATGTGGAAGGAGTAATAGAAGAGGAAGAACAGATAAGAGGAGGAGGAAGATCATGAAAGGGAGGCTGGAGGGAGAGGGAAAGACGGAAGGCAGGCGGAGAGAAGGATGCAAAGAAGGAAGGAAGGCAGGAGAGAGAGAGAGAGAGAGAGAGAGAGAGAATGTTGGGATGGTAGAGGAAAGAGGAGGCGAGGGAGGAGGGTATGAGAGCCGAGAGGAAGGAGATAGAGAGAGGAGGGAAAGAGGAGAGAGGAGATAGAGAGGCGGGAGAAAAGAGGGGAGAAAAAGAGAGGGGAAGAAAAAATAAGGGAGAAAAAGAGGGAGGAAGAAGTAGGGGTTGGATGTGAGGTGGAAGGAAGAGGGATGAGAGTATGAGAGGCGAAAGGAGGGAGAAAAGAGGAAGGAGAAAGAGGGGAGGAAGAGGACGAGAGAGAAGAAAGAGGTAAATAGAAAGTAGGAGGGAGGGAGAAGGGGAGAGAAAGAGAAAGGGTGGAGGAGTGGCTGAGATGTGGAGGTGATTGGAAACTTAAGGTGGAAGAAGAGAAAGCAGGGAGGAAGGGAGGAGAAGAAATGCGGAGGTGGTAGGCAAAAGAAGAAAGAAGGGGGGGAAGAGGACGGGAGAGAAGAGGTGAATAGAAAGTAGGAAGGAGGGAGAAAGGGAGAAGAGAAAGGAGGGAGGGAGGAAAAAGAGGAGTGGTGTGGGGGATGCGAGAGGCGAGTGACTGGTTTTTCCTGCGTGAAACGTGACTAAGGATTCTGACCTTAACCCCTTCAGTCCCAGGACGTAGTGTTGTGGTGATTTTTGCTGCTGTTTGACCAGTGTGTTTGGTGTGTAGTATTATTGGCTCCTCAGTGGGGCTTATCCTTGTGTCTGTGGTAACGATGATGGTGGTGATGGTCATGATGATGATGGGTGGTGATGATGATGATGATGGTCATGATGATGATGATGTAGTGTAGGTAATATATACACCCCCCCCCAGCTCAAAAGGCCTCCCTGATTCTGAATAAATTGACTGAAGTTAGCACGAATAAAAAATAAAATCCGTGATGGCTTTGAAGGAGTTAATGCTGACTTCTTCCTTTCTTCCTTCTTTCCCTCCCTCCCTCCCTCCAGCGGGTCATCTCCTGCCTCACCCTAACCAGCTCCTTGACCTCTCTTGACCCCTGTGGACCTCATCCCTGCCAGAACAATACGCAGACTTGAGGCAGTATTAAAAGATTCCCTTAACTCCTTCCTGTTCCTTGTATTCTTATTTTCCATTTAATTCTTGCTATTTACTTTTCATTTTATTTTTGCTATTTACTTTCCATTTAATTCTTGCTATTTACTTTTCTATTTAATTTTCGATATTTACTTTCCATTTAATTCTTGCTATTTACTTTCCATTTAATTCTTGCTATTTACAATTTATTTTTGCTGTTTACTTTTCTTTATTCTTGCTATTCACTTTTCTTTTTATTTTTGCTATTTACTTTTCATTTTATTTTTACTATTTACTTTTCTTTTTATTTAGACTATTTACAGACGATTTTATTCAACTTGGAGGATTTTTTGGAACCCCAGGTCTTAGATAAATCCTTCATTAATCCCTTCACTAATAAAAATCCTTCCCAGTTCCAATAATATCGTCTGAGATGGATAGATAAATAAAATAAAACGTAAATGTACAGTCGCGGGCAGAAATTTCGCGCCACTTTTTAAATCGAACCATTATGTAAGCCTTGCACGTTATTTCGTCCCGGCAATCTTTCTCATCAAATATTACTTCTCTTTTCTCCATTTACCCCCCTCAGACCTTCAATATTTCCCCAAGTATTATTATCTTCCTCAGTATTACTCCTCTCTTTTCCCCTCCCATATTTTTTTCTGGCCATCAATTGTCTTCGTCTGATATTCTCGTTCCACCTCCGAGAAATTTGTAACTCTCTCTCTCTCTCTGTCTCACACACACACACACACACACACACACACACTAAAGTCAGCTTGGTCACTTTTCTGTTTCGAAGTGAATGAGGTTGGGTTAGATTAGGTTAGGTCAGATTAAGTTATAGTCTCTGTCTTTTTATCTGAGGAATCCGTCTTTCTCCTAACTTGTGATTGCGTGAAATTCAGGAACCCGTGGTTATGAGGCAGAAATGAGTCTCCTTGGTTGCTAGTCAAATCCACTTTCCAACCTGACTTCACTTGGCCATCGACTGAGCTGGGGAGAGTTAGGGATGTTTGTCAAATGGAAACAGTTTATGGGATGTAAGTATTAGGATAGAGTTTTAGATTTACTGTTGTAAGTAAGGAAGCAGGAAGAGGAATGGGTGTAGAGGGCGACTAAAAGAGAAGGAGGGTGAAGAAGTTGAGCAATTAGAAAGGAAAAATAGAGTAAGAAATTGAAACAGGAATGGAACAGGGAGGAAGTGAAAGAAGAGAAAAAGAAGACATATGACTAGAAAGGGAGTAGGGGAGGAGGAAAGCAGGAGAAAGAAGAACTGATAAGGAAAGGGGGAGAGAAAATGCAGAGAAAACTGAAAAGAGAAGAAGAAGGAGAGAGGAAAGGGAAGGGGGGAAGAGGAAAAGGGAAGAAGGAAATTAGTTTTGGATGGAAAGATAGGGGAAGGATGGACATACAACAAGAAGGGGAAAGGAGAGGAAATAGTGGAGTGAATACTTGGTGGTAAGGAAGGGAACACTGGGTGGGAGGAAAGAGAAGGGAAAGAGGAAGGAAAGGTGAGGTAGGATGGGGAAGGGAGGTAATGAGGGGGTGGGATGGTAGTGGTCATTCACACACCTGTCTTGGTTGTCTACTCTTGCCTCACCATGCACCACAACTACACATACTTTTCCCCCTCTTTACTATTGCTATTCCTATGCATCTACCTATAGCTAGACGCTGTAAGTCCCGTAAGGGGTGGCTGAAGACGAATCGCCTCCATGTCACTTTGTCCTTCGCAATCAGACCACCCTCTCTCCAACGCACACCCCAGATTTGTTTGTTCGTATTTATATTTCCCTCTCGATTACGGCCAGAACGTAGCATCTGACATTGTATACACTTAACCCTTTTTTGTCCAGCGCTCTTAAGCAGAGTTAACATTATTTTCTCAGCCCTTCATTGTGAAAATGATCAACCGTCGTGACTTTTCTTCAACGAATTTTGATTATTAGTTTATAAGTTTATATCTACTGTATTTGAAAATGAAAATTTTGCTGGCTTTATATATATATATATATATATATATATATATATATATATATATATATATATATATATATATATATATATATATTGTGTGTGTGTGTGTGTGTGTGTGTGTGTGTGAGAGCATTACATACCGGTAATAATCTTCCAGTATCCTGTCTTTCCTCCACCTTCACACCGGTCAACTCCACCACTTACAGTTCTTCACCCTTCACACACCTCACCGCACCAGCCACCAGTTTCATCCCTTCCGCCACGACTTAGTTTACCGCCGCCATCTCGGGGGGAAGGAAGCAGCGGGGTGGAGCGGGGGTGTATCCGGCCAGGAATAAAAAAAAAAAAAAATGGATACGTCAGTCGTGTGGATGGATGCATTTTTACACCCAGTTTGAAGAATATATTCCCCCCTTCCGCTACCCCAGTTCAGGGACAGATGGTTGACAGAGCGTGGTTGGAAAAATTGTAAGGCTTTTCGATGGAACTATTATTATTATTATTATTATTTTTGCCTTGCCTCTGTCTGTGGTGTCTCAGTTGAATAAAATCGCCCGTGTGTAGTGAGAATTAAAGCCAGGTAATTGAAGGGAAATAGATAGATAGATAGTGTTTGAAGGATTTAATAGGAATGTGTAATGGTTGATGTGTCATTATGGGAGCTTTAGTTAATGGCTTTCACATCTCATTAACGTTGATGAGGTCATTAGGGTGGCTGGGATTGAATGAACAGGTGTAAATGTATAAGAACAAACACAAACACACACACACACACACACACACACACACACACACACACACACACACACACACACACACACACACACACACACACACCTCAGCTTAATGTTACTATTGCATAGTGATTATTATTTTCTCTCTCTCTCTCTCTCTCTCTCTCTCTCTCTGAAGTCGTGAAATATCAAGGTAAAGAAACAAAAACTGGGCCAATAATGCGTGCCTTAGAGCGAGACGAAAGCAACAATAAAGGAATAAAAAAAAATAGTGGGAGTGAATGAAATAGTGAAGTAATTAGTGTGTGTGTGTGTGTGTGTGTGTGTGTGTGTGTGTGTGTGCGAAAAAGGAAAATGGGCCAGTGAAAGAGATCGCTAAATATCAAGGTAGCTGGGTGAAAAATAGTAGTGTTTGGGTACGTGAGAGAGAGAGAGAGAGAGAGAGAGAGAGAATGTGAGATGATAATGAGGACAGACTTGGGTACAAAATGAAGTGACAGTGAAATGAGGGGGAAGTGAAAATGAAAAATAAAAGAGCAGGTTGAAAGTAGGAATGAAGGTGAGAGTGAGAGGGTATGACAGGAAGACAGTAGTAGGAATGAAGGTGAGAGTGAGAGGGTATGACAGGAAGACAGTAATGGGATGACACCGTGAGTGAAAGTGATGGGTTGTTGGGGTGATAATGACGCGCCCCCTACCTTCCCCTCACCTTCACCCCAGCAAGGCCATCTCCCCTCCCTTTCCCCTCCCCACCACAATGCCGTCAGTCAGGGTCGCGTTTGGTGTCTGGCGTATGCGTTCGGGGCCACAACAAAATTTCGATTTCGCTTTTTTTTTTTTTTTTTCCGTTTCAGAATTCCAAATATCTCGCTAAACAGGTGAGTAATAATTAACCTGGTTGGATCCTTATTAATTTCCAAACCTCAGGCGTGTAGAGGAATTATTGACGCTGGGTGTATAGTCAGGAAAGTAAAAAATAAACCAATATTCCTCAGTCACCCATCGTGAGTGTGATTTCTTTCCCAGGAAGGACAAGAAGAGGAGTGTGCCGAGTCTTCCCATATCTCTTGTTCATATTACGATTAAAAAAAAAAAAAAAATCTTGGTTATGAAGGAAAATTCCTATAGTTTTATGTATGTGATTTAACAGGAAGAAAAGGAAGTGTTGTATCGAGCTTTATCATATCCCTGGTTCTTCCTACAAATTAATAAGTGAATAAATAAATAGGTTACGTTGTCCTTTTTATAAACAGTTATTAGTTATGCAGTGAAGGGATGGAAAGTTTGTTAAGAGTGGTGAAAGTCTAGGGGATTAGCACATCATATTTCATGGTTAGCTTTTATATATATATATATATTGTGTGTGTGTGTGTGTGTGAGAGAGAGAGAGAGCAGACGTAATAAGGCACCAAAACATCCGGTAATAAAGCTAATTGATACGGAGAAAGTCCAGTGAAGGAAGTTTATTTTTTTTATTAGGCAACAATAACGTGATTTAGAGAACATTTCCTGGATGCTTTCTCTCATAAGGAAGCCCAGCATTACCCAGCAGCTTCCCGGACACGCCATCTCTGTCTATCTATTTATTTATCTATCCACCTTCTGTCTGTCTCTGTCCATCTATCTATATGTAGGTGTGTATCTGTCTCTATCTGTCTGTCATTGTGTCTGTCTGTCAGTTTCTATCTATCTCTATCTTTCTGTCTATGTCTTGTCAATGTCTGTCTGTCTATCTATCTATATCTATCTATCTTCATGCCTTCCAGTCTGCCCCGCGCGTCTGTCCATCTTTGAGTCTCTGCATTTGCCTGTCTGTCTGTCTGTACCTCTGTCTGTCTGCCTGTGTGTCTGCGTATAGCCGGACGCCTTAATCCTAGTGGAGTGGCCGTGAACAGATCCCCATTATCACTCTTATCCACCATCTGGCTGCCATCCCTCCGACTCACACTATTCCCGTCTCAGTGGGCTAAGGAGGCACCGTAGCACATCTTCCTTAGCGATTTATTTTACCTGTCACATCGCAGGCTAAATAAATCTCCCAAAATTAGCAGGAATATAAAATACGTAAGATTGGAGGAGTTAAGCTTTCAGTGTGTGTGTGTGTGTGTGTGTGTGTGTGTGTGTGTGTGTGTGTGTGTGTGTGTGTGTGTGTGTGTGTGTGCTGGGGTCATAGGTGAGGGGTGCGTTATAATGAGTCTGTTACCACGGAAACAACAGAGGCAGGAGAGAGAGAGTGAGGCTGGGGTCACACTGGTTAGAGAGAGAGAGAGAGAGAGAGAGAGAGTTCTTCAGACAATTTAATACATATTTGATGTGTGTGTGTGTGTGTGTGTCAGAGAGAGAGAGAGGCAGACAGAGACAGAGAGAGTTCTTCAGACAATGTAATACATATTTTATTTGATGTGTGTGTGTGTGTGTGTGAGAGAGAGAGAGAGAGAGAGAGAGAGAGAGAATCCACCTCTGAGAACGTGTGAAAAAGAAAGAGAGCTAGAGAAAGAGAGAGGGAAATCAACCCCAACCTTGATCTGACCGTCACCTACACTCCCCCCATTGACCTCCCCCCTCCCCCCATCCCTGACCCCCAGCAGCCGTGACCCCCAACCCATTATACCCCACTAGAGGTCAACAGGGCTGCTAATAGGGGGGTCATTACCAACTCTCACTCATTTACCCTTTCCATCGACCCCCCATTCTCTCTCTCTCTCTCTCTCTCTCTCTCTCTCTCTCTCACACACACACACACACACACACACACACACACACACAAGATAGGTTCAGTAGTTGCAAGAGTAAAAATAATTGATACACTCATTACTGAAGGAATTGATAGGGTTAAGATATAGTGATGCGGTGTTAGCATTTATGGTGTTATGATGCTAAGAGAGAAGTATCGACACAGGAGTGAGAAATACGCAGCACATACCTCAAATTCCACAGGTGTGAGATAAACGAACACTTGTGCTGCTGCGAGGTTTTATTCTGACTCACACAGCGATCAAATTCTGGAACAAATAAATGGGGAACGGAAAGAGTTACTGTAGATGTGGGAGGATCTTTGTGCTCCCTGTTCTGTGTCTAAGGCCTGTGGTGTGTGTGTGTGTGTGTGTGTGTGTGTGTGTGTGTGTGTGTGTGAGTAGTGTGGTAATTTAGACATACTGTACTTATCATGACATTGTATTGTATCTTAATTTTTCATACTGATATGCATTCCCAGTTTCCCCTTATTTTGTGACGAATGTGGTATGTCTTCTTTTGATGGGAGTTAGAATTGAGGTGGTGATGATGATGATGATGATGATGATGATGATCCTGTGTAATTACTGTATGTTTAATGTCATATTATTATACATGGAGTTTTAGCATAACGTAGCACCATCCTTGATAATACCACCCACAGAAGTAAGTGGAACATTGAAGTGATATGCAAAGGTACTCTGCTGTTTGGAATTTTGACAAACTTCCTTTAACTCTATCTTATTAAAGCATTTTAGGTAGACTTAGACTGATAACACTGTATACATTGGTTACATCACATCAACATTCCATTGATATATACACTAGCCAGTCCTAAGAATGACATGATGTGGTTTGAGGATTCCTTAAGTAAGGTCTGAAGACCTCACCGATATACTTGTACAGGAAGCAGTAGCCTTTGATAGATAAGGCAAATTTACTGATGAATCATCTTGGTGGCACCATGCATTTTAAATGCTTTTGATGTGTGCATGATCACATTTAGTTTCTTAAGACTGACTTTGTGTGGAGTATTCCCTGCCATTACTAACCTGATCTTTACCTTGCAGATATTCTTCCGTACTGGAGCCATCAGCCGGCTGGAGGAGCAGCGTGACCTGGTTCTGAGTGACGTCATCACACACTTCCAGGCTCACTGCCGTGGATACCTTGCAAGGAAACGTCTGGAAAAGAGAAAGGTGAGATAAATTATACTTGGTTTGTTTTTATCTGACAAACACATTTATCCCCACAACCTAAGTTGTAAGTTGTGGTTGCATGAAATTCAGACTGTAGTTATCAGGTGGAAGTAAGCCTCCTTGGTTACTAGTCAGATCAGCCATCCAGTCTAGCAAACACTGTTGACCAAATGAACTGAAAGGGGTTAGAGATTGTAGTTGGATAATAAAGATGCACTGTAATGTTTCCATTAGTTGTGTGCATCAACCTTAACTCTCTCAGTCTAATGATGAAATGTATATTACTCATTCCTCCTGTCCCTGATTAGTTTTATTCAGCTTAGCAAAGACCTATTATTGAAGAAATTACTTAAGGTTACAGTTATATCTTCCTCCTCAAGTTCTAAGTCTCACATAAGCCTAATAAAATCATCGGGATAACAAGAATAAAGTGAAAAATATTTAATTGGACTGAAGGGGTTGAAACATGATGTAGATGGCAGGCCTGCAGGTACAGGTATATGAGAGTTTCTGGTACAGCTATTGTGATAATTTATGGTACAGGTATTGTGATAATTTCTGAGAATTGTGATTGGGATAGAGTGTGTTTGGCCTCATATTTTCCATTGGTGATTGCATCCTGTAATGTGGGATGCAGGCTATGTATATCTGATAACCACAGGCATTCTGTTAATTCTCACTTTCACCATTAAACATATAGTGGTGTAATTTTTATCTTGTTGATGTATTGCTGTAGTATTTTATCATAATTGTGAATGTTCCTTCTTTAAAAATGTAATTTGTTTTTGTCTTACTGCGACTTACACATGAACGAGAGTTCTCAGCATAGGCCGTCTATGTCATCTGTTGAAGGCCACTCAGTAACCATTATAGGTGTTTTGCTTTAGATTCTGTAGAACTGTACCATACATTGTACTGTACTTACCCAGAGTTCTTGACCATAATTAGTTAAAGAATGTTCGATTTCTGATGAAGAGGTCACCCCATGTTTACTTGTAGATTTAGTTATTGTACAGTGCCATATATGATTATTTGTTTCATATAAGCTGTAACCCTTTTGCTGCAGTTGGTCTATCTATCTATCTATCTATAGCCCGACGCCCTAATCCCGCAAAGGGTGGCCGCAGACAAAACGCCTCCAAGTCACTCTGTCACCCACCATTTGACTCCCCTCCCCCCAACTCACCCCCCCCCTCCCTCATATACCTCTCAACTCCATCCCTCCACCTCATCCTCGGTCTACCCCTCCCTCTCCCTCCCTCCACCTCACCTACATACACCCTCTTAGTCAGTCTTTCATTCTCCATTCTCTCCACATGTCCAAACCACCTCAGTGTATTTCTCCTATTCTTTTCAACCACATCCACATCTACCCCACAACGTTCCTTCACTTCTTCATTCGTCAACCTGTCCCTCCACGTCACTCCACATGCTCCTCTCAAGTAACTCATTTCCACTGCTCTCACTCTTGACTTATTTCCCTCTTGCAATGTCCACGCCTCGCTTCCATACGTCAGGGTAGGGATCACAATACCATCATGCAGTGACTTCTTAACTTCCATACTCACCTCCCTATTTCTCATCACTGCTTTCAGTGTACCGACAACCTTTCTTCCCTGCTGTACCCTTTCACGTACTTCATCCCCCAAAGTTCCATCCTTACTCATGACACTACCCAAGTACTTGAATGCACTCACATTCTCCATATCCTCACCATCCAACCTCACTGCACACTCTGTGACTTCATTCCTCTCAAACACCATAACTTTACTTTTGTTTACATTAACTTTCAGCTTCCTCCTCCTACACACTGTCCCAAATTCATTCACCAAACCTTGCAACTCCCATTCATCTTCACTCAACAATACTGTATCATCAGCAAACAGCAACACCGGAAGCTTCCAAATCTCACCCTCATTCATTAGGGCCACCCCCACATCCACTGCCCTACCTTGTACTTCCTTTACAACCCCATCCATATATATATTAAACAGCCATGGAGACATTACACACCCCTGTTTCAGTCCCACATTGAGATCAAAGAACTCACTCAGCTCACCATCCACTCGCACCGTAGCCCTAGCTCCCTCGTACATACTCTTCACAGCACTCAACAATTTCCCCTCCACTCCATATATTCTTAATACCTTCCACATACCTTGCCTATCTATTCTGTCATAAGCTTTCTCCAAGTCCATGAAGGCAACATACACTTTCCTTCCCTTCTCTAGGTACTTCTCCACTAAACATCTTAGAACAAATATCTGATCTACACACCCTTTTCCCATCCTAAAGCCCCCTTGTTCTTCTCCGACTAGCTCCTCTGTCATATGCCTAACCCGATCAATGAGTATTCTACCATATATTTTACCAGTCACACTAAGAAGGCAAATACCCCTATGGTTACCACATACTTCTCTCTCCCCTTTTCCTTTGTACAGAGGAACAATTATACCTGATTTCCAGTCCTCTGGAACCCTTCCCTCTTCCCAAGCCAATCTACACAACTTCCATATCCACTCCACAACAATCTCACCCCCATACCTAAGCATTTCACCACACACTCCATCAATTCCTGGGGCCTTTCCCAGCTTAATCTTCTTCATCGCTTCCACTACTTCCGACCTACTGATCTCTTCCTCCCTCCTCTCATCTCTTCTTCTCCCAGCCATTCCCCAACCACTTATACTCACACTGCTCTCACTCTCTACATTCAACAAATCCTCAAAGTGCTCCTTCCATCTCCTCAATTTCTCTCTTCTCCACCAACAATCTATTATTCCTATCTTTCCCTCCCCCTACTATTTCCCCTTTCACACTGCCTTACTTTCTTTACCTCCTTCCAAAACAATTTCTTACTCTCCCTCCATTTCACACTCAGATTCCTCCCAAACTCTTCTTCCACTTTCTTCTTACTGTCCTTCACCAGTCTCTTAACCTCCCTTCTCCTGCTCACATATACCTCTCTCTTCTCTCTCTCATCTTCTCCCCTACCTCTACTCGCCAACCATTCACCATATGCCTTCTTCTTTTGTTCCATAGCTTGTTTCACCTCATCATTCCACCATGCTGTCCCTTGCACACCCTTGCATCTCCTCCTCACTCCACAAACCGCCTCACACGCTGCGCTTATCTCTTCCGTGAATATCTTACATACGTCTTCCACCCCTTCCATCTGCTCTAGCTCATACCTTCCCAATCTTTCTTCCACTATGCTCTTATACTCTGTCCTTTTCTGACTATCTTGCAATTTCTCCACTCTTCTCACAGGAGCTGCTTCCTCCTGTCTTCCCCTTTGCCTCCTCAACCACTTTCTTTGCAGCTCTACCTTGGCCATCACTAAGTGATGGTCCGAGACTCCATTCCCCCACCCTCTCCACACCCTTGCATCCAACACTTGTCTTCTCATTCGCTCATCCACACACACGTAGTCTATCATTGCCTTTTGTTCAACAAGTTCACCATCCATCCTCCTCATTACTCTCCATGTATACCGGTGGATCATCTTATGACGAAAGTAGGTGTTGGCTATTGCCAACCCCTTACCAGCACAGATGTCCACCAAAGCACTACCATTCCCATCTACTTCAGCTGGCACACCCCACTGACCAACCACTCCATCCACTCGTACATTCCCAACTTTGCCATTCATATCTCCAATCAAGAGCACTCTCTCGCTCCTCTCAAACTTGTCCATACATGCTTCTACTTTCGCCCAAAACTCATCTTTCACTCTTGCCACTCGATCCTCAGTTGGTACACTCAATATTTTATTAAAGATTACTGGAAGATTTTGTCTAGCCAAGAGATTAGCAGTCAAAGGCTTTACACACTATATTGAGTAACTCTTTCTCTGCACTTGGTATACCTAGAAAGTTTATCTAGGCTAACACCATATGGTTTTGTCCAGTTGATAGAAATTGTAGCTGTCAGAGGGTTAATAGCTAAAATGAGCTGGAGTGTGGAGCTGTTAACCTCCCTTCTTCATACTGGTATAGGATGTTGCAGCCTGACCTTTGTATGCTTGTGTTGTGGGCAGTTGCTTAGTTCTTCTCACACAGGAGATGGAAAAATCTTTTACCTAGACCTTCCTCCTTCTTTGTTTCACATTTTGAAAGGTGTCAAAAGAGCCTTGCTTTGGATTTCTTCACCCGTTGCTTATGTGGGATATAAGATTATGATGTTTTGATGATAATGAATGTCATTTTGTAGAGGATGTCCAACATACCAGTAGTGTGAGGCAATAGTTTTTTACTCATCTGAGACCGAAAGATTAGCACACTCTGGCTAAGGTCATATAATACTTCTAGCAAATGATACTAATGAGACTGAACAATAACAGTATATACTGTTTACGGAATTCCATTGACACTTGTAATGGCTGTTCTTATCAGTTGGTGCTGTGTGGGTTGGATAATTGATTGGCAGTCCCATAACTCACTCAGTAGTTTATGGTTCTTATCTTTGAGTATGATTATCAGTGCAAGTCAGCGTAGTGGTTTCATTACATCACTACACCTGAGACCCATTGTCACAATAGTACAATTCTTGGTCATATGTGAGTGTTGCTAGGAACTTGGTTGATTGTGATTCTGTGTGGAGAAAGAGATGGAGATAGGAGAGAGGACCAGCAATGTGATACTGTACTGTACTTAAATTTTGAAAAATAAAAAATAAAAATAAAAAAATAAAAATAATAATAATAATAATGCAATTGCATTGTTTTGAACTTTTTCAAAGTTGGAATATTTAATATGTGAGAAACTATTGTTGTTGCCATAATTTTGATCTGCTTTTGATAACTGCTGTAATAAGTTTTTGTCAGTGATGTGTAAGAGTGACAGATCATGTAAATAAATGAAGTACTGAACTTCTTGATCATCATGAAAACTTCAAGTGACATAGATTGTTTAAGTACAGTAATTGTAAACCACTGAGTGAACTTCACTGAGTGCTAAGGGGGTATAATAGAGCATGTGGTCAGTTTAAAGCACCAAACTGGACATTGTAAAGGACTGAAAGAATAATACATAAGACCTTCATGACACCACAGAACTCCACTCAGTACCATACCATGAAAGGCCATATTTCAGAGGCTTACAACACAACATTATGGCTGTGCATGTTTATGCTGCTGGCCGGACGTAGGGCAGTCATGTACCTGTTTCCTTTTGCCTTCATCATAATATTCATTCATCGTACTGTGACTTATAAAGAAGCTTTCAAGGAAGTGAGTGCAGGATAATGTGCTCCAGTGGGTGGTATGTGCCTTAACAGTACCATAAGGCTTTTATATTTAACAGGAATAATTTCCTTAAAACACAACTTTTCCCCAACAACTGGGACTGTAATTTGTGGGAAGCTGGCACGTCTGCATTTGTAGGTAGTAACAGAACTTAAGTAGACTGTTTTTGTAAAGTAGTGTGGACTTGATTGAAGAAAAGAACATTAATGGGTGGCACACCATATTAGGAGGATTTACTGTACAGTAATTACCCAAAACCACTTTACAGAATTAGAATGATGATTACTTTGAGTGAAAGTTGTGGTCCAAGATGAAATATTATTGTTTCAGGTATTTAAAAAATCATATTCAAGTTTTTAAAAAATACTGTAAATATCAGAATGTATCTGATGTGATTGGGTAGTAAGTGTAGGTATCAAAGTTCACTAGCATTTTTTTTTTTTTTTCTCCAAAGTTGGTACTGTATATTTACCTTTTTTTTTTTTTTTTTCCCCAAAGATGATATATTACAATATATGATAGTGTGAGCCTTTCCAGCCATGATCTTTAACTACTTATATCTAACCCCTTCAGTCTGGAAAATATGTCCTAAACTGAATAAAATTGTCTAGAGTTAGCAGAAGTAAAATGCAAAATACAGTTTGACCTCTGGGTAAAGGAGTTCATGTCATGAATTACCATCAAGTTCACATCCAGATGAGCCTGGGGGCACAACAACAACAACAATAACAACAGAGTTATACAGAGGAAGATGTGTCCCTGATGCTGAGAATTAGCATTTTTCAGTAATGTGATCTGCGGTACTGTGAAGTGATAAGGTGAAGCATCAACGGCTTTCAAGCGTATCTCTTTTTGTCTGTTATGTATATGTATGATCGGCCAAACAAGTGATGACTCGCCTTCTTTAAGTTTCGGACAAAGCTCCCTGAAACCGGCAACCATTCTTTTATGTTCTTCAAAACTTTCGTGCCCTCCAAACTTAATTTAAGGTGTTGAGGAAATAAAGGTTATTTGATCTTGCAAAAATGTAATTCAAGGCTCATCTTCAGTAGTTTAAATTAATAACACTAAATAGTAAGCGATATCTGGCATGTTTTCAGTCACACCCAAGCACTGCCCAGCCATCCAGCGGCCCATATGTCAGTCATGATAACACAGTGAGGGAAGGTGTATCTCTACATCCATCATTGTCGCACTTCCCCCCCACCTCTTTTTTCCCCTCCACTAACTTATTCTCTAGTTCTTGTCATTGTCATTCATGCTTTTGACCACCACCCTTTCCATCTTCTTTCGTGAGACTGCCTTATAGATTCTATTACATGTTGAAATTTCATCGTCAGCAGAAATGACTACCCTTTTCAGTTGGTCAAAACTTACCATATCTCCATCTTGAATGGAGATATGGTAAGTTTAGACCAACGAGGGAGGGAGGGAGTTTATGTGGTATATAAATACTAAATTAATGATACTAGTCAAAAGTGCCTTGGGAAAACTGTGGAGCTGTAGTATTGTCTTGTCTCCATTGGACTGTTTGAGATAAGCTGCGAAAGGACGAAAATCTGTGCCAGGTTAAGGGAAACGAGTTTAGTCGTTCTCCATTAATATCACGTTTTCACAAAATTCAATGGATAGCCTCCTTTGTTACCTTTTATTACTCCATTGTTTGCTTACAGTGCTCACGGTTTTGCACTTACGGTTTTGTTTTCCCGCCCTGAATTTCATCCTGCATAGAGATTTAAATGTGGATAAGAGTTTACTTTGTTTATTTTTGTGATTTCATGACACACATGATTTGGACATTACTTTTAATTATAAATTTCATATTATGCAGCATATCCTCCTCAGTATTGTTGATTTAGGATGTAAAACAAACATTACGAGGGTTTCTCCGCATTTTAATCCTAAAACCGTTGAGCGATAGGCTGTGCATTTCATATTCATTCATATGGCTAGAGTCCCAATTTAAGTATACTGTATTGCGGTTTCCTTTCATGCAGTGCGAGATATACACATTAACAACACTTATATAGTGATTTTTGTTGTTGTGTACCTAAATACCATTCTGTCTGGTGTGCACTAAAGGAAATATAACTAGGCTGTGACAATTGCCAGATGCCACTTTTTGAGGGTAAGGTACTGGGAATCGGATCATCCCTTATTTGGGCATTTGTACAGTACTCTTGTTGCTGTAAACCGTAACACATACAGTTTTCAGATGGGTTGTGTGATATTTTAACCCCTTTAGCCTGAGTTTTTTTTCTTTTTCTTTCTTTTTTAAGCAACCTCCTGACAGTTTTACTCAGATCAGGGAAGACCACATGTATTGTAGGGATCAGTGAATGCTATATCTTCCCCTGTAGTTCAAAAAGTCTGTCTTAAACTGAATAAAATCTTCTGGAGATAACAAGAATAAAATAAAAGCATAATTGGACTGACGAGGTTAAAATGTGGTAATGTTATATCCGAATTTACCATAATTATTTCATCTCTTGCCTGTTAACGTTGTGGGTTGTATCTAAAGATTTTGATATGATTAAATCTGTAGCACTTGACCTGATGCTGCTTGGCTTGTTATTGGTACATTTATCTTCTTAGTGTCCTTCAGCCTCTTGAATCAGATGATGTACCGTATTTTATTGGTTTGTTCTTGCCACCTCCAGATGCTTGTGTTCAGTTTAAAATATCTTTTTTGAACGAGGGAGGTCAAAAGGTAGCCTTCATGAACATCTTCTCTACAAGGATGTTCTCCTGAACTAAATAAAATTGTTTTGGTAATCATGGTAGAAAAATGTCACAGGACTGAGGATTTAAACACTACTTAAGAGTTTGAGATCTCTCCAGTAAGCACTTGATGACAGTTTGTAGGATGTATGTGATGGATAGTGCTGCGTACTGCATTTTTTTCATTATGATAGTTTTTTTTTTTTTTTTTTTTTTTCCCCTGTATGAATTACTATTGTAGGCAGGTCACCTTTTGTTAAATCTCTTGAACTACTAAAGCATAACCTAGGGCCTTCTACATTTACAAGGGTTAATGTGAAACTTTTTTTTTTCTCTTTTGTTTCAGTCTTTGTTTGAACATGTGTTCATGATTTAACCATTAATCAGGCAGAGTTCTTCCTTAGCGAATTAAAATAGTCTGGTGTTAGCCAAAGTAAAATATGAAAGTGAGCATTTGCCCGATAAAAGGTTAGTGTATTATTGCTGCTGTTCCTACCACAGTATAGTATTATTTATATTGCCCCCAAAATACATTGGTAGACTGATGAAATAATGGAATAATTGGAATATTGGAAGTGTAAAATGATTGGATGCTACAGTGTATCAGTGATCACAGACAGGTAGTATTGACTTTGCTGGTTTATCTTTTTATGACCATCAGTAAGTTTAACTTGGAGGTACACTTTTGTTTCTCATTAGCATCAATACTGGAAAGAACTACATCATTTAATTGCATAATACTCTGCACTGTAATAAAAACAGTAACAGCCAGTCCCATGTTGTGCCTTGTCAGTTGTAGGGTCCTGAGGGTAGGCTACCATTGTCCACTTCATTGAAGGGTGGAGGACCAGCCTACTTCCCTTGGTGGCATTATGTAATTGTATAACACACTTATAACTCTTTATTTTCTTATAGCCTAGAACAGTATAGTCCGTTGGCAAAACATTGTGATGCCTGAATTAACTGTGTGATCTGCTTAATATTTGCAAAATCCACCTGGCTCCTGTACCATCACCAAATTTGTGTGCATTAGAATGATAGGTTCTTCTTGTTAAGTTAGTTAAAAAGGTTATTCCTGGTAGGCCATGAATGTATGATCTGTGTTTTGGGTTTTGGGTTCCAAAATAATATACCTGTAGTTAAACTGTGCTCTGCTGTATGGAAATATGGTGATGATGATGATAGTAGTGTATGATAATCACCAAATTTTGTCCCATGTCCCCAGGTACAAGAGACTGCCATCCGGTGTATCCAGAAGAACGTTCGTAAATTCCTAGGTGTGCGAGACTGGCCGTGGTGGCGTCTCCTAGTGCGGGTCACACCACTGCTGAATGTTCACCGCACTGAAGAAGAGCTTAGGACCACTAAGGTATGTATGATAACTACTTGTAGTATACAATAAGCACACACCATATTGGTTTAACTTGCAGGACTCTGGTTCTGGTGAAAAACTGATACATATAACCCCCGTATCCAAACAAACAATATCCAAATTTTCAGTCATCTGAATCCAAATTTTCAGTCATCTGAATTGCCATATATATATATATATATATATATATATCCATCATCCAATCCTATATTGCCCCATGAGGAGCGTAGAAACCCAGGGCTTGGCAGTTGGTCTCGATATATATTATATATATATATATATATATATATATATATTTCATTCATTCATTCATCATCCAATCCTACATTGCCCCATGATAAGTGTAGGAGCTCGGGGCTAGGCAAGTTGGTCCTGACATTTAAGATGAGACTGACCAACCTCACTCGTCCCTGAGTGACTGCACGTGAGCAATAAACCCCAACCACCTGTTGGATATAAACCTTCACCAGCACAATCCAACTGGAGTGCCTTAATTGTCCACCAAACCACCAGGCCCCATAATTTAGTTATATGGTTACCACCCAGTGTACTGTAGTAAATGGTCTCTTGGTTTACAGGAAACCATTTGGCTTGTCATTCAGTGTACTGTAGATTCACCTGTAGACAGAAGAAATAGAAAAGAATGAAGGAAAGAAAGACACAAAAGGAACAATGGAAAGAAGGAGGAGAGGAAAGGGGAGGCACCCGAGAGCGACACTACATTGAGTGGATGGCAAGCGCCCCCACCACCCAAATATCTACATATATTTATATATTCTGTACCTCAGTACTGGAGTCAGATCATTACAGTACAATATTCTCATTTATCCAAATTTCTGTTCATATTCTGTACCTTAATACTGGAGTAAGATCATTACAGTACAATATTCTCATTTATCCACATTTCCAGTACAATTTCTGTATGAAATTGTTCTTTTCGGCAGTAGCTGACCCTGTCAGCAATGTAGATTTGTCAGATCAAAGTAAAAAATACCACTAAACATACTCTTAAAACTGCTAGAATGTAATTAAATACAAAAAACTTCATGGCAGTTACAGTACTAGAAAAAAATAGTCTTTAGAACATTCCTAAAACTTTGTAAAAATTTCCACAAAACTGCTAAATCTGTGTACACATTGCCATAAAGCAGCTAGATTAGTTGTCAACAGTCATAAAATATTGCTGCTTAAGTGAAACGTTTACCAGGCCATTATTTTTTTTTTTGGTGCACGATCTTAGTAATATTTCCTTTGATATTCAGTTATGATTCCTGTATTACTGAACATTATGCAGTATCTGTTGCTGGTGTTGTGCTTCTTTATGTGTTAACTGACTGTTTTATGCCTGGATATTGTGGCTGCCTTGGTCAGATCACTGAGTACGTTGTATTTTTGTGAAGTGTTGTGAATCTGCAGATCAGCTGGCTTACCCGAGGTAACACACATGGGCCAGCAGAGGTAGGAGTTCAAGCTTGGTGTTGGGTATGTGCTGTGGTACATTACATTGTGTGACGTCTGTTGCTTGTATAGGGTATTGTGCAGCTTTATGTGCTTATTGTATGACTTTTTATGCAGGTCTTGTGTTCCTGTAAGTATGTAATGAGCATATTATGACTCAGTATGTACTTGGTGGGGTTTGACTAAAATCAGCCAAGATTAAACCTCTATGGCCACTTAACATAACCCCATATAACCCATGCTATAACCAGTATCGAAAAAATCACTGTCTGAACTAACTTTGCGTTTCACCTTGAATTCAGGGTTTGCCTCTATAAACAAAAATATCACTATATCACGATTCAGATAGATGAGCAGGATTTCAGTAGGACGTGTGTGGAAAAAGTTTGGTGCTGACAGGTGCAGCTAAGAAACTGCTAAATAAAGTATACACAATCATTGGATACTAAACGCAGTAATATCAGCTACTCCCTTTAAGACAATCCCTACACTCTACAATGGTTAGTGGATGCAAACTGTGCTGGAAATGGTTGCAACTTGCCTGTACATTACCATTCTGCCATCACATTAATTACATATCACAGTGGACATGTGGCAGCACAATACACTAAACATCAAAAGTAAGCCTCACACTTGCAGACAAACACACCCTCAAGATATTAAGATCAAGCAACAGTAGAGTAGGGATTTATTGCCACAGAATCGGACAGATTCGTACACGTGCACAGTAACAGCATGGCACCACCACAATAGACTAAGCTCACACAGATTCAGTGCTAAACTTCATTACACACACACACACACACACACACACACACACACACACACACACACACACACAATATGGTAAAAAAAGACCCTGTATGTGTGTGTGTGTGTGTGTGTGTGTGTGTGTGTGTGTGTGTGAAGGGGTTAGGTCAATATCAATAAACTGTATAATGATGAATGACAGGGGGATTGCTGGGTGGTCTGAACCCTCACCCCACACTACCACCACTTGTAGCACACCCCACCATCACCACTTCACCTTCACCACCACCACTTCACCTTCACCACCACCACCATCATCACCATCACCACACCACACCACAGACACCATTACCATCATCACTTCCTGCCCTCACCATCCTCACCACTACTATACTTTGTTTTTTTTATTGAGGCGAAGATGCACTTGACAGGTTGGTGATCGGCTGAATGCAACATGTCTGAATAGCATTTACTAACCCATATTCCCTCTCAGATATATGTTGTCAATTAATAATGCTAACGAGTAAAGAGATTTTGAAGTGATGTTGCGTTCAGCCAATCATCATCAACCTGTCAAGTGCATCTTTGCCTCGATAAAAAAACAGAGTATACCACTCATCGCTCACCACCATCACTGTCATCATCACCGTCATCATCACCACTCGACCCTCACCATCCCTACTGCTACTACAACTCCACCCTCTTCACAACCACTGCCATGACTACCCTACACTCTCATCTTTGCGACCAGTACATCCCACTCGCATCGTCACCACATCACACTTTCACCATCACACCACATTACACCCTCATCAAGATGCATTCCAGATTCCTCACCACAACACAGCACACAACACAACATCTTTGCCACTACCACACCACATGCACACCTTAAAAGACCCCTCAGCCAGTCTCACCATACCATCAGTCATCCACTGGCTTGGATTATTTTGCAGTATTAAGGAATTGTAGTTAAGTGTTCACACTGGGCCTGGGCCACTTGATGTAAGAGATGTTTGTAAGTGATAGTTCGTGGTCACCTTAATGAGTCACCTACAGTTTGCTTTTATTTTTATTTTATTTTTTTCCCACCTGATGAACTGGTCTACTCCCACAGTATGAACAGTAAGTCATGGTTCTGTGAAATTTAATTCCTTAGTTATGAGGTAGGAATGAGTCTCTGTCTTAGTAGCCCTCACAGAACTCTTCCCTGTTGTCAGTAGTGAAATAGAAGTACTAACAACAGGGAAGAGTTCTTGAGATGGTTACTGCACACTTCTTAGAAGTCAAGCACCACAGAATAATCAATGGATCGCAAAACTGAATGGCAGTAATAACAAGTGCGTCTCTCGTGGGAAGTAGAAGAACCGTTTTATGTTCAAGTGGACGTGAAAATCTTAATTCAGTGGGACAGGTGTGAAGCTGCAGACACTCACAGCCATGGCAGCATTCTCCTGAACAAGAGACATCACACATGCAGCCTCCTCTGCTGGGACGAATACAAATAGAAAAGCCAAGCAGACAAAGATGCAAGTAGGATGCCTTGCAGTGTGAGAATATGTCAGAGCATGAGAGAGCAACATGCAAGTTATTATTACATACAGCAGTTAACCCTAACTGGGAAAGGAACCAGGTGCTATACAATGAAATGGGAAGGAGACTTCAAGGAAATAATAATATGGATAGCCTGTTGTGTAAGAGTAGCCTCAAACAGTGGATAATAAAATATAATGCACTGTACATCAAAGATGTGAATTAAAGCATGCTTTATCATGGCAACATCTTAAGCATTGATAAGGTGCTCTGCTGATAACAGTTTGGAACAAGCTTGTCTGAGACTGACATCCACAAGGTCATTGACTATCTTATCAGCCAAATCAAAAGTAAAGTTAAGGAACTCCTTTACAGTAAGTAAATATCCTCAGAAAATAAGTGACTGCTTGAGGGTAGGGATGTTGGTAGTAGAGGACATGTTCGTTATAGTTATGCAGTAATACTGTATACTTAACAGAATCAAAGCACAGAATTCTTATTATTTGAGGATATATCATGCATTATTATGTTTATGAGGAAGTTAATTTATGTATGCAGTTATGAAGTTCTGTCAGGGTGGTTCACACTAGCCAAATTGCTCCCCCCCCCCCCCCCCCCCCGAAAGGTGTTCACACGTACAGGGACTGCAGGGGCAGGGACTCGGCAACAGTGTTTACAAATAAAAATGGACCACTGTACCCATACTAGGTGTGCATCTCTTGTTTTTGCACTTTGCCTACTTCAAGATGAACCCTCATGGCCGCAATTTAGCTCATGTGATCCGACCTTAACTGTTGCTTAGTTTTTTGATGGTTGGAGGGGCCATATGCATAAATTTCCTTAAGCATAAAATCATGTATAAGATTCCTTGTGTATACCTCTTTCTCATACTTAAATAATCATAGTTTTATACTCATGCTCATACCAGATACTGTACACCCAAACTGGAATGAATGTTAAAATGGGAGGAGTAGTAGTAGTAGGAGAAGTATTAGTGTAAACAAAGCACACAAGATGTCATATTTGTACTTATTCCCAGAGCTTTGCCTTGTTTGGTGCTTCCATTTTAATTCGCCCGGCCTTGTCTCCTGATTCCAGCAAAAAAGACTGATATGTTGGTCTCCATCCCAGGAAAAAAAAAAAAAAAAAAAAAAAAAAAAAAAAAAGGCAGCCCTGATTTCTGCCTGGGGGCAAATCCCTGCAAAAAACGACAGCAATTTAGTTCGTGTGAACCATGATTGTTCCCAAAAAGTTCTTTGGGGGGGGAGAGAATTTTTGCTGAACCATGATTGTTCCCAAAAAGTTCTTTGGGGAGGAGGAGGAGAATTTTTGCCTGAACTTAGTTGTGTGCTGTATGTCTACTTGATTCAGGGGTAATCTATAATGGATACAGAAGAGATGATCCAGGAATTTATTTACCCCTGCCAGATGGAGAGCAATGGTTTGACAAATATCATATGATAGTCTTGACCAGAGAGGCAGTGTAACAGTAAACAAATCTCATTTTGGTGGGTCAAAATGAAGTGGATCTCTTTAGTTACCACCAGAAAATCATGGCGCTGATACCGGATAAAAATTGGTTCCTTCCATGTTAAGTACCTGCTGAGCCTGAGCAACTAGCACATCTGACTTGAGTGTCCTCAGAGGCAGAGGAGGCTCCATAGTGGTGAAGACTGACCACAAAGAGGAGCAGAGGGAAATGCACCATTCCTTTGGAGAGACTGAGACCTAGTTCTTCCCAGAAACTGAATGAAGTTCGCTTTTATAATCATTGTCAGTATGAGGAGGATGAGGAAGAGCCAGCAGTGAGGGGCGAGAACGAGATGAATTGCTCCCATTGGAATTATCACTTAATAATCCTGACAATTCACTTCAACCAGTCATCATGAACCACAGAGACCCCTCCATATGGATGAAATCTCAGTGCTGGGTGGCCACAGAGGACCATTGTGAGTGCAGAAAATTATACTGTATGTGCAGCAGTGCTTGGTCCTGTACCCTCACACACTCCAGTTGAAGGTTTTGCTGACATAGTGTATTTTATGGCCTATAAGAAGTATCCCAGTTTTAGGAGGCATATTCCAGGAAAAAAAAGGCATTACATGCTTGGTCTACCTCACACAGCAAGTTGAAGATGGTGTAGCATGTTGAAGGATGGCAAAGTTTTATGCAAGTATCATATGAATTAGCTTCTTATGTCAGTGTTAGAAGCCTGAATACAGTACTTTGAATTGGGAAAATTGTGCAGCCAGTGAACCATCTGGTAAGTTACCTTGATAAGTTATTTACTGCAAAAGACAAGGAACTGCCACACTTCATTAACCCCATCACTATGGTTATTTGTTTTTATATGACAGTCTTACAATCTCCAGATGTTATTTCTCTCATTAGAAGCTTGGAACTGGAGGGATAAGATATAGTCTTCAGTTACTTCATTGTTGCAAGAGGCATCCCCTAAACTGAGTCATCTAAGGACAGGTAGAACAAAATATACTACCAGGCGATTGAAGGGGTTAGTTTTTACCTTCCTACACCTATGTACTTCTTGCATTTACACCCTGAGCCGACACTTACACATATAACCACGCCGTGTACAGTACAGTACTTTCATTCACAAGTGAGTACATCATTTCCATTTCAGCATCACCCCTCCCCCCACTTACACACCGTTCCCACAACCACATCCACATTCCATAAGCAGCCACACACACATCCACACCCATGCCCTCACCAGTACCCACACCATACTCACACTCGACATCCACACTCTTTCCTGTACATGCATTACATATCCACATTCACATTTCTACCTATATGCATACCCAGATCCCACGTCCACACCCCAACCAATACCCACACCTATGCCAAGATTTTAACCAGCTTCCTTACCCACATCTTTACCCATGCACACATTCTAATCCATACCCATATCCTTACTAATATTTCACATCCACGTTGCACGTACTCACACCCTTACTCACACCCACACCTCAATCGACTACCACAGCCACACCTACTTATTCCCCCATTACCCTGAAGCATACTCACACCCTCTCCCATTTTCACTCCATTATACATCTTTGTTTATGCCCTCACCCTACTCACACACTTTAGCACCCACTTTAACACACACACACACACACACACACACACACACACACACACACACACACACACACACACACACACACACACACACACACACACACACACACACACACACACACACACACACACACACACACACACACACACACACACACACACACACACACACACACACACACATTTCTGTACATCTCCACATCATCAACACCAATGCTTCACACATCCTCATTCCTCCCCACATCCCCACCCCCACTCCACATTCCTACATCTGCCACCCACATTCACACCTGTCTTCCACCATCACGTTCACCCAGTAACTCCACATACACCGTCGTACACATTCCATCCCCCCCCCCACACACACACACTACTGTAACCGTACCCAGCATGACAGCTTGGCACCGTGGGGTTAGATAAGGGTGAGAGAGAGAGAGAGAGAGAGAGAGAGAGAGAGACTGATATTCGTGTAATGGGTTTGGGTAGATAAGATGATGGAGAAGAATGGAAGGAATGAGACTCTTGTGGGAGGTAATTCGGTCAGTTGGGTTTCTTTGTCAGTGGTTTGATACGAGAGAGAGAGAGAGAGAGAGAGAGGGAGCGCTATCAGACCTACTGCTATGTTCCTGTTTCTTTCGGAGGTTCCCCAGCACCTCTTCCTTACGAGTTAAATTCATCCTCTGGTCCTCTAATGTATTCTTTTATGTCATATGAACAATGGAAAACGGGTAAAAATCAAGTAGAAGAAAGTATAGCAAAGTGATAAGAAGGATAAAGAAAACTAAGTAGATAATTAAAAGACGTGATATGGAAAAATAAATAGGAAAAATAAGAAGAGAATTGTAAAGTGTGACATGGAAATTAAATCGCTAAAGAAGAGGTAAAAAGCTCTCTAAGTGGACGACCGTATGACCCCTAGTGTGCTATGAAGAAAGCCGTGTCAGAGTGGCGGTCCGGGGGGAGTGAGAGCAGGCACCCTATCTGACACGTAACGCCACCCCACTGCGCCATGGACGTCATTTGGCATCGCTGGCGTCGTAAATTAGTGCATATTTTACTCGCGTGTCATTTCCAGGTCCCCGCTTGACTCAAACGCAGGATTTATTACAACTGGGCTATTTACGCTGTTAACGAAATCAGTAAACGCATTCAAACCATCACGTGTGTACATTGAATCGCCTAAATTATCAAAGGCATCACGTCGGGAATGGCGAGGCTAAAATTGACATCATGAGGCCTGGAGGTGTACTGTAAGACTTATAAGACTGTCTAGCGGTATCTAGAATGATGTAAGCCTACGCAAGTTTTAGTCGGCTTTAGAAGGGTTGATGGTAATAAGTATGATAGTCGTGCTTGGAGAATATTACACTAATTTTCACAGTTTATAAGTGAATGATTAGAGAAGACTGCAGTAGCGAGGTGTGTTGTGGATGTGTCATACCTCCATAATCTGGTTGGCATTCGAAATAGCACAGCTTCCTTACCGATTTATTTTGCACATTATGCCATGATATCCTGTAGTGTGTTACTCCGGCAAACATGTTGATATATATATATATATATATATATATATATATATATATACTCCGATATTTCTTGCAAGGAGATATTTAGATGCAATATACAAACTAAATAGGTAAAGAAGAAGTGTTAGGAAGTATGTACTAAGGAGAGTACGAGCTGGTGTGTCTGTGGGTGTAAGGAGGGGAGACGCGGGTGCTCCTGGTAGTAAACAAACATCGGGCAGGATGTGGGAGGGTTGCGGTGAGAGCCAAACCCAGTCAGAGTGCCTTAGTGCCCTCCCTCCCTCATACCTGTGTGTCCTCACCTGCCGGGGCGCTGTCAGAGACCCACACTACCTCACCTCGCATCCCAGTCTGCCTCACCTCCTCTCACACAAGCCTCCCCTCCCCTCATCTCTCCTTACACACGCCTTACCAAGCCCCACATAAGCCCTTCCATCCTTCACCTTGCCCAACACAAACCTCACTTCCCTTTCCTTGTCTCATCTTGCCTTACTTTGTTCCGTGCTAAGAGCCTCATCTCTCCTGAGCAGTACTTTCCTCCATGTTTTGCCTCACCTTGCCTTAAATCCTACCTCACTGTGACGTAAATTTCGCCACTCCCTTCGTCACACAAATCACTTCCTTCCCCACGCTCCATGACAGCTGCCCTGGTTACTGTACATCACTGAAAGGAAATTGTGCGCTTTGGCTTGTGACGCAGGCTAAGTCGACGAAAACCCAAGCGTTGTGGGTTCGGTAGATCTGAGGAAGATATTAAAGTCCATAAGCGATCGAACATTGTATAAAGACTCCAGACTAGTGAGAGCGTTAAGAATTTTTTTTGAGCACTTGACATTGGGTGCCCTGGAACACTACAAGACATTGAGCACCGTCAAGGCTCAGAATCAATGAAAACTGTCCCCATGAAGCCCTTGAGCTGTTACCTGAAGCTTGAGTGCTGGAGAGGAAGCAACTCACTGTGAATTATAGAACGTTTGTTTTGCTTAACTCTTTGAATAATACGTGTGATATGTACGTACACCTTAGCAACGCAATGTGGTAACCCATGACGCTGTAACCAACCTAATAACCACAATGAAGAGTGGATCTGGTGTCAGGAAAGTAGATAATGTCAGTGAAGTCAACATTGTACAACACGAAAACTAGTGACAAGTTACGACCACGATACTACTATGATGTCAGTCCTGCAGTACAATAAAAGTGGTGATGTCACTTCCGTAGAATAATATAAGCGTAATGTCCGTCTCTAGAGCTGAAGAATAATGATAACTTCAAGAGAATACAAGTCGTTGTGAATGGAGTTTTGTAGATGTGCTAAAAAGAATACAGAACCCATAACTAAAGTGTCGAGTATGTTAGTGTTGTAAGCCTTTTTGTTTTCGATAACGTAATGATTTAAGAGTAGAAACTGATGACCGTGAGTGCAGAGTTTCAGTACCTATGTGGAATAATTTAAGTGGTGGAAAATACCCATGTGGCATAATCCAGAGATGCAAGAGACCTTAATATCAGCACTGTAACCTGCGGCAATGTAATGGTGATGTCTGGAGTGTAGAAACTGAGGATTGAGGTTAGGTTAGAAGTTAGAGTATGATGGTGGAGCGTCCTTTGGTGACTGTGAGGTGGGTGGTGAGGCTGGAGACGGAGAGGGTGGAGGGGGAGGGGAGCCCCGCCCTTCTCCACGAGCTGTCCTGCATTCACGAGGCCTTGGCTGTCCCTTGCCCCACCACGGTTAGTTATTACCCGTCTTTATGAGAGAGAGAGAGAGAGAGAGAGAGAGAGAGAGAGAAGGGGGGGGGGAGTTGACGGAAAAAAAAAAAAAAAAAAGTCCAGCTCTCCTGAATGAGGTAATTACACTCCCAAACAAAGTGAATAGGGACCCTGTACAGAGGCACTAGATTAAGGAAAACATAGAGTCGGCTCAGCGCACCAAACCACAGAGAAACTGATTTTGACAGAGGTCGCATGATCCTTCCCCACCCACACTGTTCACCATCACCATCACTACTCCCATTGTCTCCATCACCATCCTTATCTCCACCACCACCACTGCCACCCTCGTCACCCTCACTCCCACTGCTCCTTTCCTTCACCATTTCACCACCACAACCTCCTCCTCCTCCTCCTCCTCCTCCTCCTCCTCCTCCACATCACCACCACTCCCTGCCATCACTCCACTTCACACATCAACCATATGACAGATCTTTGGCCATCTTGCAGCCTCGCTTCGCTAATGCACATGCTTTAACCATTGCTCATTCAGTTTTCAGATATTTTGATGCTTGGGCTGCAGTGGGCGTTTTTAAGTCTTTCTTCTGATTAGTACCTGACGATTTTCTTCTGCTGAGAGAAATCGTAGTAAAGAATAAAAAAAAAATCTCTAGTAAACCCTTAGTTGTGATGTAGGTATATAGGTGTTTTATGCTGGTTAATTCCATATGATTCTCTCTCTCTCTCTCTCTCTCTCTCTCTCTCTCTCTCTCTCTCTCTCTCTAATCTAATCTAATTCCTAACAGTAAGAGGGTTGTAGTCAGTGTGGTAAGACATAAAATCATAACTACAACAAGAGTGTGTTGTAGTGTGGTGATAGTTTTTGTGGTAGTGGTGGTGGTGATGGTGGTAGTGTCGTGGTCGTTGTAGTATTCAGAATGGTGGTTGATTGTGGTAGTGTGTAAAAGAGGATAATTGTAGTTGATCTTTTTTTTCGTTCATGTCAAGAACCTTTTGTTTGAGGGTAAATGAGGGTATGAATATGCAACGAGAAGAAGACAAGGGCGGCAAAGAAGTCAGCTAACCCGTCTGTGTGTGTGTGTGTGTGTGTGTGTCAGCTACTCCCCCAACCCCTCCCTTCCATATGTCACTGAGGTTGCTAGGGGGCAGTGTTTCATTCACTACATTCTTTTTATTCACACCCTCCACATTCTTCCTTCTCTCATCCACACTCCCCTCCTATCCCTCACCCACACTCCTTCCCTTCCCGTACCCACACTCCCTTCCCTTCCCTCACATACACTCCCCTCCCTCCTCTGATCCTCACTCCCCTCCTTCCCCTCACCCACACTCCCTTCCCTCCCCTCACCCACACTTCCCTCCCTCCCCTCATCCCCTTTCCCCACACCCACACTTGATTCCTCTGTCCTTCAACTTCACCCTATCCCTCCCTTTACCCTCACCCACATCATATCCTTCCTCCCCTCATTCTCTCCTGCCCCCTCCCCTCGTCCTTTCCTTCCTTCTCCACTTCCTCTCCCCTCTACCGTATCCCATAACCCTTCCCACGTCTTTCCTTCTTATCTTCCTCTCTCACCCTTTCCATGTCTTCCTTCATGCCCTTACCCCTCATCTTTCACCCTCACCCTTTCTCCACCCTCCTGTCACTCTCCACTTTCAGCCTTTCCTCCCACCCACACCCACTTCAGTCTTACACCCACCCCCACATCCACTCCACACAACGTGCACTTGAGATGTAATGTATATGCCTTTTCTTTTTATCACATTACACACTCATTGTCAGTCGTTGTTGTGTATTATCACATACCAACTGCCACCACACCACACACCCACACATACACTCATACTGCACAGTCACATCTTTACCACACCACACACAACCATACCACCCCACAATACCTCCGCTGCACCACACAACCATACCACCCAACAATACCTCCGCCACACCACACAACCGTACCACACCATAACCACACCCTCGCGGTCCCTACTTGAAACCATTCCCACATTCTCACTTCACCCTATTAACCACACGTCACCACCACAACCACCACAACCAAGTACCCTACCTAAGCCATACCATACACACCTACACCTACATCCCACACGTACACTTACACTCCACACCTACGAGTAACGAAGAACAATATGCTTCGTAAACTGATAGGGTAGAACAGGCATTAGTTCACCTAGAAGAAGGTCGTATTTGTTAAGTTTATGTAATTGATTTTTATTGTTTTTTGCTACCCGATGAACTTAGGGATGTGTTGTCATGGGAGGTGTGTGTGTGTGTGTGTGTGTGTGTGTGTGTGTGTGTGTGTGTGTGTGTGTGTGTGTGTGTGTGTGAAGGGCAGTCACTAATACACATACAGGTGACGATTGGTTCATATAAAGGGAACTTCTGGCACCTCCCTTTTCATTCAC
>NC_136991.1:2540000-2552500 GCF_032717465.1 Coenobita brevimanus
TTCAGGAAGTATTGGCCAAACACATCATCCCGCAGGTCCTGGAGGCTCCCTACTAACAAGACACGGCTCTGTGCGACTTTTGGTTATTTCCCAAGCTCAAAACTCCCTTGAAGGGTTCCCAATTTGAGACTAGAGAGGAGATCATGACGGGTGCGGCGGGGCGCCCGCGAGGGGTTCCGAGGACCGACTTTGGGATGTGTTTCGGGCAGTGGAGGGGGCTGCGTGTGTCAGGTTGGAGGAGATGGGGAGCTTCTTTGAGGGGGATTGGTGTCTTAGCTCAACAGGTTGGCTGTTTTTTTGGAACCTGGGGTCGGATATTTTCTGAATAGACCTCGTATTACGCTTCTTTCCTTTTCAGGTGGCTTTACACTGAGTGACAAGCCTAATGGTTTCCTGTAAGCCAGGAAACCATTAAAAATGTTGCGTGGTAACCATATAACCAACCCATACGTGTTCCCTACGTGTCAGCAAGTGGGTTGGCTGAGGGTTAATGCACCTTCCCGTAAAACAACTAACTCGGAGACAAACGGCCACCCCTTGCGGGATTGTGGCTTGGGTCTATGGATAGATATTTTGTGTAATAACATCTTAAGCCCATCTAACCAGAACACTTTATTTTATTTTTATTTGCAACTTTCTTGACAATTTTATTTACCTTAGGATTTTTAATTTTTTTGGTATATACGAGTATAGCATTCAACAACCCCTTCAGTACGAAATCTTTCCCGAGTTGATAATTAGGATGTGAAGGTACCCTGTTCACTCTAACTTGGCATAGAACTGCCCTCTCTCCTTCTTGAAAGCTGAGTTGTATCAGTAGATGAACACGAGAATATGGTGCTAGTCACGAAGAATTGCTGTGGACAGGACCTAGTAGAGCCGTAATATTGTCTTGTTCCACCACTGAGCTACGGGAAATACGCAACAAAATTCACAAAATCAGGGCCAGGTTAAAGTGAATGGAGTACAGCAAGAATATACTAAGAAAAAATATATCATCAAGAATATCCTAATAGGAAATACATCAAGAATATACAAAGAAATTATGTGTTATCAAGAATATACAAAGAAAAATAAGAAAAATACAAAATAAAATACAGTATCAAGAATATACTAAGATAAAAATGCATCCTCAAGAATATACTAGGGAAAAAATCGTCCTCATAGTGTAAGGGTTGAGGGTGATTCAGGAGCCACTTGGACTAATTAGCCATACGATACTAATAAGCCGATGTTGTGTGTTTTTTTACAGGATGAACTGGAGACCCTCAGAGCCAGGCTGGAGAAGGCGGAGAAGGAGCGAACCACCCTCAAGCACGAGAATGAGAAGTTGGAGGCCAGGGTGAGTGTTGGCCTAATTTTCCTCGATTTATTTCTACTTCCTTTGGTCCCATGACGATATTTTCTCATTTTTAATCCTAGATCTTGATTTCCTTCACCCTAGGGAAAGAAATCAGGGTGTATCGGGCTTAGGGAGACAGATTCTGACCCAGTCCCTTCAGGTGATTGCCCCAGCTAACAACATCGCATCGAGTGTAAACAAAGATGCGTCACTGCGATTAGGGATTTTTTTTTTTCTTTATATAAGGATCAGAGAACAACCATATTCTAGACCCAACCATTTATTTATTTATTTATTTATTGATGTATTTATTTATTTATTGAGTTTTGCCTCCCATTTTTATTTTCCTCATTATGCTTCTGTGGATAGTGATAATGTTGGATGCTAATTGATATTCTTGTGTAGTTCGTCTCCAAGATATTTTTTTAAATTATCTTACTTTATTCCTTCCTTGATCTGAAGCACTTTTCCCTCCCATGTTATATTACCTTCGATACCACGTCATATTTACCTGATATATCACAAGAGAAATTTCACGTGTGTTTTGGATCACCGTGTATGATGTTGTGTATATATGAAGTTCACAGCACCACAGCATCGTCACGGCCATTGAAGACAGCTTAGGACGTGGACAAACACAGCCTCCACAGCCCACCTCACGTAAGTCCGCCCCTGGCATGTAATCTGCTCACTTAGACTCCCCAGCACCTCTCCCTTAGCGATTTATGTTTGGGTACGTACGGTTCATGTAATTTTGCACGTTATTTATGAAGAATGGTGATATTAGAGTGATGTAATTAACGCAGAAGAGAATAAGCAAAATAAATCGCTTAGGAAGAGGTGTCAGGGAGCTTCCGTACCCAACGAGAATACAGTCCCTTGTGTTACTGGATTGTGTTGATGTGTTGGTCTTGGCAGTATCCACAGTTTATTTTATTTTATTTTTTTTGCAATGTCTCTTTTTACAATCTCCTTCTGTTTTTTTTTCACTTTCGTCTGTAGCCAATGCTCTGTTAATTCTGCTTTTTGTTTTCGTTTTCTTTTTCTTTTTCTGTTGGTTTTTCTGTCGTAGGAAATAACCCGAGAAAAGTCTTAGGGAATACTTTGCCACGTTTGGTTGAAGAATGTGAAGATTGTTGTGGTATTTTGTAGTGTTAACCCAAATCACGAGAGAGAGAGAGAGAGAGAGAGAGAGAGACTTTAGGTGAGTTTTTTGGCCTGTGTGTGTGTGTGTGTGTGTGTGTGTGTGTGTGTGTGTGTGTGTGTGTGTGTGTGTGTGTGTAGTCTTTATTCTTACATATCTAAGCTATTGTCATTTTTTCACCACCCAAGTAAGAGTGTGATGTGGTGATGAGATGAGCAGGGCAGTGGTGATGACATGGTGCAGGATTGGGTATGGCGATAGTGTGGTGATAGTGGTATGGTGAGGCGAGGGGAGTGAGGATTTGATAAGAGTGTAGTGAAAGGGCGAGATGGTGATGCAACAGAGTAGAAGGTTTGTAATGTTATGTGAAGTAAGGATGTGTATTGTTGGGTGTAGTGACGATGTGTAGTGATGGGTGTAATGAGGATGTGTTGTGTTGGGTGTAGTGACGATGTGTAGTGATGGGTGTTGTGAGGATGTGTAGTATTGTGTGTAGTGAGGATGTGTAGTGTTGGGTGTAGTGAGGATGTGTAGTGTTGGGTGTAGTGAGGATGTGTAGTGTTGGGTGTAGTGAGGATGTGTAGTATTGTGTGTAGTGAGGATGTGTAGTGATGGTGTAGTGGTGGTGCACGTGGTCTGGGCAGCACACGCCACAAATACACCTACACATGCCTGGTCTAAGCGGCAGGGACGTGGAGGTGAGGCAGGGTGGGTGTGGGGAGGGCAGGGGTGTGTGTGGGGGACGGTGTATGTGTTGGGTGGATGGGTGGGTGTGTATGGGGGATGGGGAGGGGTGGTAGGGTGTGGTGGGGTGTGCGGGGAGGGCAGAGGTAGTGGGGCAGGGTGTGGGTAGGTGGGGGAGGGTAGGTTTGGCGGAGCAGGGTAGAGGGTGGGGGTACGGGCTATGGTGTAGGGGGAGGGGCAGGTGAGGCCAGGGTGGGGTGGTGGTGGTGGGGTGAGAAAGAGGAAAACGGTGATGGAAGACACACACACACACACACACACACACACACACACACACACACACACACACACACACACACACACTCAGGCATGAAGATGAGCAGAGTAGCAGCCTAGACGTGTGTGTGTGTGTGTGTGTGTGTGTGTGTGTGTGTGTGTGTGTGTGTGTGTGTGTGTGTGTGTGTGTGTGTGTGTGTGTGTGTGTGTGTGTGTGTGTGTGTGTAGGCAACCTTGATACAGAAAGAGTCGCCATTTCTGTGTTGGTTTCTTCTACAGGTAAATAAAACAGCTTGAACTTGGCTAGAATATGATACATGAGAGAGGAAGCGCCAGTCAGGTTCATTATCGATACTGTGTTTCCCTTAGTGAGGTGGGTGGTGCTGAGAGAGGCTTTGATGTTCTGGGGATAGTAAGTCAAAATAGCACTCCCTAATTCATCTCCCAGCCACCCTCCTCGGCTGTAGGTGTTACGAGGCTGCTTGCATGATATGTCTTTAGTGAGGTTACCAAATTTTTTTACCACGTTTTATACCGGTACTGTGTTTTGCTTCCCTTTGCTTCTGCCTTTTCTACGGTACACAGCAGTATCGCGAATTAATTACGGAGGCTAAGGTGAAAGTAATTTATATCACACACACACACACACACACACACACACACACACACACACACACACACACACACACACACACACACACACACACACACACACACACACACGCCAATCGAGGAGGTAGAAAGGATGTAGTACGAGTAGTTTTTTTTTTTTTTTTTTTTTTTTACCGCCTTGCTCCAATATGATCGTTTGGAGGTAAGGGAGAACGTCATCGTACTGAAGGGGTAAGTGATTCATTACAAAGGAGATTTATTTATTTACTGTTTATTTTTACTCTTATTCAACCAGAGAGACTTCTTCGTGTTTATGGTATTTTACATGGTCGAGAGAGAGAGAGAGAGAGAGAGAGAGAGAGAGAGAGAGAGAGAGAGATGGGGGAGGAGGTAAAATTAGGTCTAGGCAAGGCAGGTGCTTGAAGGGAAGAGGTATGTGAATATTGGTGCGTGTAGGGAGGGGGGGTGTTTAGTGAAGAGTGGTGTGGATATCCCGTAGAATTATTAGTTTGTGTGTGTGTGTGTGTGTGTGTGTGTGTGTGTGTGTGTGTTTTAATGCCTGTGTGTATGTCTGTCTCTTCGCAACAATCGCACCAAAATTTAATTGATGACCATTAGAGGAAAACGTGACAAAAAAAATTGGGGGGGGAGAGGTCAAAGGTCAATTTTAGAAGTGGGATGTTGCTGTCTTTGCGGAGGTATATGCTCCCTGAGTGCTAAATTTATTAAGATGGTGTGATGGTTGTATTATCTGTAACTATGACGAATTTAAATATGTAGTTTATTTAGGTTTTGAGGGTTTGAAAGTGTCCGAATTTCTCATATGGAAGGAGCAAATATGACAGTCGCTGAAGTTTTTATGTGAAGGTGATTTTGTTGAGGTGCCTGAAACGAGTGAGAAGAAATAATCACAGCTTCTTTCGTAACCATCATCATCATCATCATCATCATTATAACCACCTCCACCACCACCACCTCCACCACCACCCCAGTCCTGTATCCTGCTGTTATATCTCCTTAGTCCGAGTTTTTTATTTTTATTTATTTATTTATTTATTTTTTCATGTTACGTAGCTCAGGCGAAATCACTTTATCTGGGGACTTTATAAACTGACAGTAATACCCCTGAGACCAAGGACGTCTTACTCTGCTGTTCTGGCAAATACCCGACGATTGTGTGTGTGTGTGTGTGTGTGTGTGAGAGAGAGAGAGAGAGAGAGAGAGAGAGAGAGAGAGAGAGAGAGAGTCATCAATGAAGGACAAGTTGGCTGTTTGGTTGTTTGTACGTAAATATGGAATTCAAGGTTAGAGGTGCAGTGCCAAGGTTGTAAAAGTGAGGTGGGCAGGGGGAGAGGGGAGGGGAATGTAGGGGGAAAGGGGGGAGTGTAAAGGGGAACTGGAGTGTATGGGGAAAGGGGGAGAGAGAGTGGGAAGTATGAGGAGAGAGGGGAACTATTGGGAGAAGGGGATGAGTGGGGAATGTGTGGGGATAGTGGGGAGTGTAGTGGGTGAAGGTAGGGAATGTAGGGAGGTAGGAAGGGAAAGAGGGAGAGAGTGTTGGGGGTGAGAGAGGGAGGAAAGGATGGAGGGAGAGAAAGGAATGTTGATGTGGGGGATAGGTAAGGAAGGAAGGATTGGTATGAGAGGGTAGGGGAGTGTAGTGGGAATAAGAGGGAGCCTGGGTTTGGGGGAGGAAGGGGAGCATTGATGTGGGAGGTTAGGGGTGTTGTGTGGGGTGGGAGTGGAGAGAGGGTAGTGTTGGGGAGAAGAGGGAGTGTAGGGGGAGTAAAGGGAGCGTAAGAAGTGTAGGGGTCCATTTGGCTGTAGATGCCTCACTCTCACTACCACGTCGAACCCTACTCTCATGTCCCCTCACCCTGACTCACTCCTTTTGGCTGTCTCGTCATAGTCTGTTCTTTTGCCTTAGTATTCCGGTGTTCCTGAGGTTTTTCCCGTGTTACTGATAATTTTAACTTTTTTCTCATTAGGTTATACTGTCATTATCCTTATGCCTTGTCACTGCTTTCGCCTCTCGCTGTTATATACTGGGGGTGTATTTTAAAAAGAGTTTATATTTTAATCTTCCCGATGGTGTCTGGTATATTTGCTGAGATCGGATGAGACAGGGACTTCAGTGGACTACTTGATGATGATGATGATGATAGTGATGCCAGTGATGATCTTATGAATGTCCTCCAGGCTTAATATTGCCGTGGTTGTAGTAAGCTGTCTTTGTGCACGTTTGTTTTGATCATTTAAGCTTTGTCTGTCTTTTCTTTTCTTTCATTCTTTCTTTCCTTTTCTTTTCTTTTTCCCTCCTTCCTTCCCTCCTTCCTTCCTTCCTTTTTCTTCCTTCCCTCTTTCCTTCTTTCCTTTGCTTCTTTCTCTTTTCTTTCTTTTTTACTCTTTCTTGTCAGTTTCGGTGAGTTATTATCTAGCGTCTTTTCTTTCTCCCTGTGACTCACTCCTTGGCTGGGTCTCTTCCTTGTCTTTCTCTTGGCTTAGTACTGTGTTAGTCTCCAGTGTTTTTCTTTTTTATTATATATATCTATCATTGTATCTATCTCTATCTATCAATCTGTCTGTCTATGTATCTGTCTATTTTCTTTCCATATACAATCTTGAATGAAGTTACCTCTCATTTTCTTCGGTTACTGAATTGGTAGTTATTGTTATTGTTATTATTATTATTATTTTGTTTCTCTTTCTGGATCTTCTTCGCTACGTTCATATCATCATCATCATCATCATCACTGTCGCCTTATTTGTCAACATTTTCGTATACCTTTCTCCATTATCATCATCTTATCATCATCATCATCATCCTATTTGCCCTTTTCTATCATCGTCATCATTGCCCTCATCAACGTCCTCCTCCTCCTCCTCATTATCATCATCATCATCATCATCACCATCAATTTTTTTTTTCAATCTGTTTACTCTTTATCCTATCAATATCACCTCATAGTATCGCCAATATCCTCATTCTATTTCAGTCTTCATTATAGTCTTTTTCTGTGGCCTCCTGTGTAAGTCTTCTGGCCCACAAAGACCCTCTCAGCTTTCTCCACTCTGCCCTGTCAGCCTGTGGGAGATTTAGAGTTGTGATTAAACGATTTGGTATGCTTGCAGGGGAGAGGTGTGAAGAGATAGTTTTATTATTATTATTATTATTACTACTACTACTGCTACTACTACTATTACTACTACTACTATTACTATTACTACTACTACTACTACTGCTACTACTACTACTACTACTACTACTACTACTACTACTACTACGACTACTACTGCTACTACTACTACTACTACTACAGCTACTATTATTATTATTATTATTATTATTATTATTATCATCATCATCTATTTGCCAGACGCCTTAAGGGGTGGCCACAAACAAATTGCCTTCATGTCGCCCTGTCCCCCGCCATTTCACTGCCCTCCCCCCAACCCACACACCCCTCTCTCATATATCTTTACACCCCATCCCTCCATCTCACCCTCGGCCTCCCAATCCTCATCCACCTCACTCAGCACACCCTCCTCGTTAGTCTCTCACTCCATCCTCCAGATTATTATTATTATTATTATTTTTTATTATTATTATTATTATTAGTAGTAGTAGTCGTAGTAGTAGTAGTAGTGGTGGTTGTAGTAGTTGTAGTAGTGAGTGTTCAGCGGAGGAGATAGTGGCAGGTAAATAAATGTAAATATTCTGTTGTAACTCATATTCTCTCTGCCACCAAACGAATGTGTATTATTCTTCGTGCAGTACTTATTGTCAAGTGGAGAGAGGCACCGTAGATCATATTGTTAGTGAGAAGACGTTATGATTATAGTTTTGACTCGTGTTGAGATTATCAGTGTGTGTGTGTGTGTGTGTGTGTGTGTGTGTGTGTGTGGAGAGAGAGAGAGAGAGAGAGAGAGAGAGAGAGAGAGAGAGAGAGAGAGAGAGAGAAACACAACAGTACCCCGCCCTGACCAGTTTTAGTATAGGCAGTGAAACACTCTTTAGGAATGTCGTCTGCATGGGAGAGAGAAGTAGGAGAACCATTTATTTATTTTTTCGCTATAAAAATAAAATCGTCAGGCAGTAGTAGAAAAAGAATAAAGCTGACCTGATCTCTCTGAAGGGTATGGAGGAATTTAGGGCAGACTTACGTAACACTCTTATTTTTGTATTTTTTTTTTAAGTTTTTCTCATATTATTTGAGTTTCCAAAATTCCAGTGTATTTATGTGGGGTAGAACACAGTATTTTCTCTAGTGTTATTTATTTATTTATTTATATTTTTAACTGACGTGGGTAAAAAGGCAAGTTTCAAGAAGTGGATAGGGCAGGAATATTGTGATTAATTTTCCCTTTTTTTTTTAAGATGGAGGAAATGGCAGGAGTTATTTATGCACAGTGAAAAAGAGCGAAAGACAGGAAGCTACCAAAACTGACCCATCCAAAGAAAGCAGAAAGAAAGAAAATAAAGAAAAGATGAAAGAAAGTAAGTAAAGAAAAGATAAAAGCAAGAAAGAAAAAGAAAATAAAGAAAAGATAAAAGAAAGAAAGAAAAGAAAAGAAAAGATAAAAGACAGAATGAAAGAAAATAAAGACAAGATAAAAGAAAGTTAAAAGAAAGCCAAAATCAAGATCCGTTCGAGATAACTGGACACAACGAGTTAGAGAGAGTGGAGGTCGTAGGAAGAGGGAAAGATAGACTGAGGAAGACAGTTCAGTAGCAGACTAGTAATGAATATCCCCTTCACTCAGGCTGTGTATTTTCATGATCTACTCTTGCTAATTCCAATCTATTTTACTCGATTCATTTTATTTTATTTTATTTTATTTGCAAAGAGGTTAATGAAGGCTTTAATTAACCCCTTTAGTTCGGGAAGCCTCTCATAACCTAAAAAAAAATCGTCTAAGGTGGCAAAAATAAAATAGAGAGAGAGAGAGAAAGAGGAGGGGGGGGGGTTAGAGTCATTTTTCAGGTGGGATAAGAAACAGGTATATACTGTAGATGTTTATACCTCTTGGTCGTTTTGGCAAAGATGGAAGTTTGGTAATATTATAGCCTACTAGTTGGAGGCATCACATGGAGAAGCTTAGCAACATATTTTCTCTTTGTTTCTTGGGACAGTTTTCACATACACACACACACACACACACACACACACACACACACACACACACACACACACAATCATGATACAGTCTGTCCTCTTGGGTGGGTTTTAGTGGGATTCTTCCGTCATGAGAGAGAGAGAGAGAGAGAGAGAGAGAGAGAGAGAGAGAGAGAATGCATCCAAGAGATAAAAAAAAAAAAAACGAGAGAAATTATAGGAAACAGTCGCGAAGTGCAGTGAGCTTCGTTGGCTTGTAGTTGTTATTATTATTGTTTTGTTTTTGTTATTGTTACGCCTTCAAAGTAATCTAGAATATTACAGAAATTGTAATGGAGAATTTACGAAAAAGTGGCGCTGCAAAATATTATAGTATCATAGGACAGTGTAATGAATTGTTCAGGTGACACATACACGTACAAGACAGGGTGAGGTGAATGGATTGGTGTGAAGTGGACATGATACTTCCACTGGGTATGGGTTAAGTGTGAGGTGTTGGGCTTCCTTTCTATCATTGCATAAAAGCATAATTAGGAAGTGACAAGATACTGGTGCGGTGTGAGATATTAGTTCAGTGCTGAGACGCGGTACTGTTAGATGGGTAATGTGCTGTGATAGTTGGTGGAGAGTGTGTGATATTTCAGTGACTCCTTCTGTAGTGTATGCTCATGTGAAGCACGGGAATTGGTGTACAGTACTTTTAAGGGGTAGAGAGTGTAGGGTGCTTAATGTACTGTATGTCGTCAGCATCAACATTCTGACTTCCTAGGGTGAGGATAGTGTTGGATATTTGTGGGTGAGATGGGAATACTGGTGAGGTACTTTTCGGCCAGGGTAGTGTACTGGTGGGGGTGTGTAGTGTGGACGGGGAGGGTGTGCGTGTGCGCGACGGGATGCTAAGTATAGTGTGGTCGTGGAGGCAGTGTGGTTGGTGTGGCGGCGGTGGTAGGACGAGTGTGAGGTGAGTGTGACAGAGAGAGAGACAGGGAGGGAGAGATACTGAAAGAGGGAGAGAGCGATACTCCTTCGTTCGCCATGACGCAGCCGTGATGGAGCCGCGTCGCTATCTACCCGACCACCACCACCCCTCCCCTGTCTTCCCCAGCCTCACCCCCGCCTCCCCTGGCTACATCCCCGGCACACACTCCTTCCTGACCGCCGCCCCACGCTTCCCCTACAGCGTCTCTCCCGCTAGGTATGTCACAGGGGGTGTTGTCCATGGCCCTTCGCCCTTCGTCACTAGCGCCGTCTCCCCACCACCACCGCCACGCCGATCCCTTGACTACGGGGGGTTTGAGAGGAGGGCCCGGCCTTCCCTAGGTGGACGTGAGGTGGAGGGGGGCGGCGACCCCGTGGTGTTCAATGCCGGGTTCACCTTCCGCCTGGGTGACGAGGCCATGGTTCACCGCCACGTGGAAGTAGAACCCGCCTTCACCATCCCTGAGGCACACTCCGCCAGTTTAACACGACAGATCAACCAGTTCCTGAAGAAGAGCGACCACACCCTGGACCGGTACAGCGCAGTGCTAGAGTCCCGCTCCGCCACCAGACTTGCTGGGTCCAGGGCCAGATCAGCCACCCCCGGAGCATCGCTGGACTCACCAGACGTCTCCCTCAGCCTCTCCTACCGGGCCCAGCGCTCCACCTCCGCAGCCTCCATCGCAGTGAAGGCCGAGAAGCACCTGGAGGCCCTTGGTCGTGTCTCCGGTGCTAGGAGGACGGCGCCGATCGCAGAGGGTGAGGAGGACGGGCTAGGGTCATCCAGCAGCTCGTGTGATGAATTCGACACTGACGAGGACGTGCTTCGGTCTGGGGACGTTTTTGATATCTCGGACGACACTTCCGCTGACCTCAGCAAGGTACTCATTCACCCGACCCCACCCACTTCCCCTCCCCACACCACACAACCAGCAGCTACGCCCACACCTACACCTATACCCACACTCACACACATCTATACCCACACCACACCAAAACACCCACACCCACGGCCACATCACTAGCTCCGTCAACATCTACACCTACAGTATACTCACGTTTACCTACCTCTGGACCCACACCACACCAAAACACACCTACACCTACATCACACCACCAGCTACGTCCACACCAACACCAATACCCACACACATGTATACCCACACCACACCAAAGCACATTCAAACCCACACCCCTACAACCAGCTACGTCTACACCCTTGCTTACACACGTCTGTATACACACCACCCTAAAACACACCCACATCCACACCACCAGCCTTAGTTTCACCCACACTTACATCCACACTTAATTTCACACTATACCTGACCAGCAAAGTTATATCCACACCAGCATTGACACCCACACCCACACCCTCCTGTTACACCAGCTGTCAGTGTCCACGTCAGCAATCATACAACACGACTTCCGTCTGTCATAACACACACACACACACACACACACACACACACACACACACACACACACACACACACACACACACACACACACACACACACACACACACACACACACACACACACACACACACACACACACACACACACACACACACACACACACACACACACACACACACACACACACACACACACACACACACACACACACACACACACACACACACACACACACACACACACACACACACACACACACACACACACACACACACACACACACACACACACACACACACACACACACACACACACACACACACACACACACACACACACACACACACACACACACACACACACACACACACACACACACACACACACACACACACACACACACACACACACACACACACACACACACACACACACACACACACACACACACACACACACACACACACACACACACACACACACACACACACACACACACACACACACTTTCCCTTCCCATCCCAACCTGTCCCCACCTCATAACATGGAGTGAGGTGTGGGTAGTTATAAACTAGTTACTTTATCCTGTAGTCTTTAGTTTGATGCAATAGAAGGGACAGATAGGCCTCCTAATTGCACTTGATATGTAGATGGAGTGTATGGCATTTATTATTTATGATTTTCTTTCTCCATTTATCGATTATTGTGAGTGGGGGTGATGGTGATTTAGGTACATTTTATTCCTTATTTATTTATTTTTTATACCTGGCGTAAAAAAAAAAAATTGACCCCCGTGAAAACAAACGGTAACGTAGAGATTTGTTTTATCCTATTTATTTATTTATTTATTTACTGTCATATAAAGTGTTATCTCCGCCTCGTGACTACCACAAGGCAATTTGGCAAGAGGTGTACGTAGACCTAAT
>NC_136991.1:2557500-2577500 GCF_032717465.1 Coenobita brevimanus
ACACACACACACACACACACACACACACACACACACACACACACACACACTTCCGACATGTGAGGGGAGGTGGCGATTTATTAGGCGTAGGGAATTTCATGGAGTGAAATCATGAGCTAGAATTTTGTGATGTGTAGCTGAGGTGATGTTTGAGATGATGTGTGAGGTGATATGTAGCTGAGGCGATGTGTAGCTGAGGCGATGTGTAAGGTGATGTGTAAGCCGATGTGTGAGGTGATGTGAAGATGATGAGTGAGATGATGTGTGAAGGTGATGTATGAGGTGATGTGTGATGTGTGAAGATGATGTGTAGCTGAGGTGATGTCTGAGATGGTATGGGGTTCGCTTAACATTTTACTGCCGATATTTCCAACACGTTGGGTTTTTCAGGGATTGGACCTTACGAACCACCCTTCGATGACCGGCTACCTTACACCCCCTCCCTTCGTTTAATGGCAAAGTGTAGTCAGACGGGAGGATAAGTTTGATTAGTAACCAAGGAGACTCATTCCTACCACATATCTAAAGCTCTTCGAATAAGTCATAATTTTATGGGTGGAGGTATGCACACACTGAATTTTTTTTAGGTTAAGTCCTCGTGGTAGTGAAAATGAAAACAGAACTAGACTGATAATGAGGAGGTGCTGGGGAGTCTCCATAGCGAACGAGGATGTGGCCCAGCATATATCAAGTCACATCCCAGGCCACCTTAGACTTAGAGACCCATGGACACCTTCAAGACACAGAATTGGCATAGCTTGAAATATACGCCAGTGGGTTGAGGGAGTGAAGGACGACCGTGTGAGTGTGTGGGAGTTACGAAGGCCCCACCCCCTGTGTGTGTGTGTGTGTGTGTGTGTGTGTGTGTGTGAGAGAGAGAGAGAGAGAGAGAGAGAGAGAGAGAGAGAGAGAGAGAGAGAGAGAGAGACGAAGGTCCTTGTATATGTGACGAAGACCCTCTGCGTGTGTGACGGAGGCAGTGTTGATGTGGCTGGATTTAGGCACGGTTCGCCGCCTCACAGTTACACAGATCATACGGATCTCATGGTCCCTGCGATGTGATACGGCTTTACGAGAAATTTGCGCCTAAACAGTAACATTGACCTCCCAGTCGCCGGAGTGTCAGACAAGGATAGTATGCAGTAGTTGGCGTGGCTTGGTGTGGGAACGGTTAGACACAGATCACACAGAACTTACGATCCCTGCGGTGTGATCTTGTTTTAAATCGTGGATAAAGAGTTATTTTGTACCCAGTTAGAGAAGTGTCTGGAGTGCTAGAAAAGGGTAGTGTAGTTATTCAGGCCGGGTGTAGTAACGGTACGGTGCCCATTTACACAGATCACACAACTTACGGTCCCTCAGATGTGACCGGCTTTAATTCGTGCAAAAAGGGCAGCGTGCTCCCCATTCGCTAGAGTGTCGGTTCGTAAGGCTGGGTGTGGGGCCGGTTCAGTGCCTGCGTTGTTACATAGATCACACACAACTTACGGTCCCTGTAATGTCTGTGATGTGATAGAACCTAACTCTTATCGCAACACTTAAAGAAAAGAATTGTTCAGCTAGAAAGGTGGGTCTTGGAGAGGGTTTGGCGCTTAATCGTGTCACAAACCAAACAGAACTTCCAATCCCCTTGATGTATGCCAGTCTTAATACGCCCTAATCGTAAGACAGTAAGCGAAGGGTAGCACAGTTGAAATGGTGCTTTAGTGGAGAGTTATGCCAATCGTAGTTACACAGATCACACAGAACTGACGGTCCCAGCGAGGTGATCCGTCCTTGAGTGCAACCCTGACCGCATACCTTAACTCCGTAATCTCAGGAATTAAGGAAAAAAGAGGGTAGTGCGATTGATGTGGCGATGTGTGTGAGGACAGTGATACATAAACCACACAGACCTTTCCGTCCGTGATCCGACCATCAGTGCAGTGCGAATAACTTGTCCTTACTTACAGGAGAATTAGAACAGGATATCGAAATGGCTTCTCAGAGTTACATAGACCACACAGACCTTACGACCCCCGATCCGACCTGTTTATAACTTACTCCCCAATCACAGGCGAACGAGACAAGGATAGCGGCAGCACAAGGCTCAACCTACCCTTGGATTTTATTTTACCGTGGGCCTGCATGACCATCACCCACCACCACCACCACCATGTTGAGGAAGTGGAGCGGCGCCACCAGGAGGAGGACCATTGTAAATACTGCTTGTGTTGTCGTGCTGTGTTCAGGGTTACGTCGTGGTGGTTGTGTGTTTTCGTGGCTTTGTTTTTTCGTGGTCGTCTTGGCGTTATGGGAGGCGATGTACAGAGAAACGCAGTATTTATTTATTTAATTTAATTTTGCAAAACTACTCCTAGTGTTTTTTAGTTTTTTGTTTTCGAAATCGCCTACATAAAGATGCATGTGTGTTACGATTCACTATTTTTTCATAATGCTGATATGACCAATCATTTACACGTTGATATATATGATGGAAATGAATATGACTTTTTTTTTTTTTTTGTTAAATCTAGGTGGCATAGGAGGTTACGTAACACCTTTTCTTTGGCGATTTATTTTACTTCTTACACATTAACATTTTTTTACACCTTTAAAATCGACGTAGTTGGCATCAGTAACATACAAGAGGAAATGTATGTGTTTTGTGCAGAATAAATCGCATACGAAGAGGTGTTACGCCGTCTCTAAAGGCCACAGAGTCACAGGGTGCAAGAAATACTACCGAATGGGTGCTAATTCTGTCCTATAATGTATACTTCCGCCACGTGGCACCATTAATATTTGCCTTGAGGGCCTTGCGTCGCCTCCCATAGCGCTAGCACGATAACACGGGGCTAACACCACACCATAACACCACACCAGGGTAAAGGATGTAACACCAGACCACACCATAACATACGACACTAGGGTAAGTGATACAACACCACACCACACAAGACAGCACCAGATCACACCATAACACCACGAATGTAATGAAATAACACCAGATCACACCAGACAGGACCAGATCACACACACACACACACACACACACACACACACACACACACACACACACACACACACACACACACACACACACACACACACACACACACACACAATCAAGCACTATAACACTACATTCTAATACCACACCAGACACACAACACAGCACAAGACCACACCAGATCCACAACACCAGGCCACACCAGACACACAACACTAGACCACACCAGACACACAACACCAGATCACACCAGACCCATTACCGTGTTATGCTTGGCCGCTTGTACCCTGACGGTGTTCATTTGGCACCTTGTCTCACTCACCACCCTGTACTCTGCGTCTGTCTTGCGTGTACAGGCGCAGACAAAAGTTCGCATACGGTTCTACTGCGTCTGCTTGACACTTAGGGCACGTCCGTCACTTTCAGCGTACGTCTACTTCACACTTCTGTCCGTCACTTTCCTCCACTCCATCTGCCTCACACTTCAATCATGTCCATCACTTTACTTCACTGCGTCTTCTTCACACTTACAGCGTGTCCGTCACTGTCCTCCCAGACACACTTATATCAAAGAGAATCACCCATGGAAACATACCAAACCTTTCTCAGCGTAAGAATATTAGCCAGCACAAGCGAGTGAGAAGTAGAGGAGGTGGAATATTGGGCGTGGAAGTAGAGGAGGTGAAATATTAGGCGTGGGAAGTAGAGGAGGTGAAATAGTAGGCGTGAGAAGTAGAGGAGGTGAAATATTAGGTGAACTTTTGTCTCCCAAGCGTACCTACCACATTGCATCCTGTGTTCCTGCAAGGCCTTCGTGTTTTCCTCCTTCAGGTGATTCTACTCTTGCAGCATCTAGTCGGAAAGGTGTATATTGTGTTTCTACTCTGTCCACTGTAACTTGGCTTAAATTTGCTCAGTCCTGAATATTTAGATGCAGTAAAAACTTGACGAAGAAGTACCATGGAAAGATGAAAACCCATAGGACAGTTTTTTTTTTTTTTTTTTTAATGCAAGAAAGAAGGAACCAAAGGCCAGAAGCCCGCAAACCGTTCCTTCCAAGAAAAAAACAATACAAAAGAGAGCCAAATTCAAGATCCGTTCATTTCGAGATGCCTGGACACACTGCGTTTGAAAGACAGGAGATCATAGGAAGTAGGAAATATAGACAGAGGGAGACAGTTCAGAGTTGTGAGATGTAACAAGAGAGAAACAGTAAAACACAATGCTATACTCTGCTCACATAAACCTGGTCTAAAATTTTATCTCAGTCGTGAATGCTGAGGTGTATAATCTTACCGCTAGAATGTGGTGCTAGTCACGAAGAAGTGCTGCACAACCATGAAAGTCTCTGCCAGGTTAAGGTGAACGAACCGTAGTGTTTAATTCCTTCAGCCCGAGGTCGTCTTTTTTACTTTTTTTTTTTTTTGGGGGGGGGGATTTGCATTTTTTTTTTTTTATTAATTCGGGGTAGATATCTCGTTGGTCTCGTTGTGATGGGGGTCATTAGAGGCTTATTTGGCTGGCAATTTGGAATCCAGCAACAATAACCACTGGGCCACCGCGGCGTCTAGAGGTAGGGAGAATATCGCTGGGTTCAAGAGGTTAATTCATTTCGCGTCACGATTGTTTACGGAGGGTTGTTTGTTTACCCGTCCAGGCTTATTTACACACACACACACACACACACACACACACACACACACACACACACACACACACACACACACACACACACACACACACACACACACTTTATCCCTTCCATCCGGGACGTACATTTTACACTTCCTGTCTCATAATCATAGTATTCAGTTTAGGAGAGACTTTCCGAACTGGAGGGGTTAGTTATATCCTTCATTAACCCCTTCACTCCAAGAGGTTTGCCCTAAAAGCTGAATAAAATCGTCTGTAAGATAAAAATGCAACGGGATTGAATGAGTAACCTTTGATTATTATAGAATCGTGGACGACGTGGGAGGAGAAAGAGGTAGACATGAATGAGTTTGAGGATGGTAGAATGAGACATGAAAGGTCGGGATATTGATGGTGTGATGTGGTAAGTGTATGTGTGAGAGAGCGAGGTGTGGCAGTGTGTGAAGCAGAATAATTGACGGGGGACACGGAAATGGTTGGGTGAATTAGTAAAAGCATATGTCAAGGGGTACACACCTTTTTGAACTTGGTGGTGAAGGGTGTGGTTGTACCCGACATGTGTTCCCTGACCGACTTAAAACAAATGAACCCCATACCGCCGGTGTTAGTAGTGGATGGAGCCGAGAATTTGGAAGGGTTTATGGACGTATAACCTATTTCAGTGTGTAATCTGAGTTAATACTTTCCTGTTTATTTGTTTTTCATTACCTTTTAGTGGATCCTGTCCATCCCATTAACTCTCAGATCTCAGATATCCCAGTGGTGTGTTTATGCGTGTGACATTCTGCAAAGTAAATTAAGGACATACGCGAGATTTAAATTATAGTTGAAAATAAGGTTGTATGGTTTATATATACAGGTATATCTATCTATCTATCTATCTATATAGATAGATAGATAGATAGATAGATAGATAGATTATATGTATATATAGATAGATTATATATATAGATAGATAGATAGATAGATTATATATATATATATAGATAGATCGATAGATTATATATATATATATATATAAATAATTGTCATGGTAAATGTAAAAGGGTAGGTTTTAGCGTAGCAACATGAGCTGGAGCGGGTGATGTGGTGTGTGTTTGTGTTTGTGTAGGTGTCATTGTGTGTTGGTGTAGGTGTTGTATTTCTCGTCGTGTGATGGTGCCAGGTCGTCGACACAGCCTCGTTTACTGTGAGGTGAATGACGCCGTGTTTACTCGTTAATCTGACCCGGTAGTGCGTTCACCCGGGAAGGAGGCGCAGATGGAGGGGAAATACCGGGGATCGGGTTCATAGTTAAGTTTAGCGTGCATTTTATTAGAGAGAGAGAAGGAAAGAGAGTATAAATTAGCGTGAGTGTGCATAAAATAATCCTTAAATTTATCGTGCAATTTATTTTATCAGTAAGACACATTAAGGAATATACGAGCGGAAGGAGAGACTTGGACCGATTTTCTCAACTTAGTATTTCTCTCTGTCTCTGTCTCTCTCTCTCTCGTTTCCTTAGACCAGTATAAAGTAAAGCATCATCGGGCGCAAGGGGTTAAGCTTAGCACACTTTTATATCCCGCCTTCAAGGTACACGAAGAAGGGGCGCTACCGGAAGTGAAGGAAGCGTCGCAATATCCCCGTCTTCTTGAGGTGTCAGAATAAATCTTGTAGGAATATTGATGAGTCTTGGAGGTAATATCCAGTGCAGTTTATTTTTCCCTGTAGATACCGTGCATATGATCATGAGCGATTTATTCCAGTGTTCTCTATTGGTGAGGTGGAATTGTTAAGTTTGCAAGGGGAAAGACACAAGAAGAGACACATATTAAACACTGATTATTGAAGTGTCCGATGGGCATAAGTAAATATATATGTTTAATTTGGAAACTCGGGTTAAATTTGCCCATTCACAGAGAGAGAGAGAGAGAGAGAGAAGCACACACTGATTTATATATAGTGAACCTGAGACTATTAAAAAAAAATATTAATGACAATCGCTTCAATCCAATTACGTATATTTTATTTTTATCACACTCCGTTTTTTTTTTTTTTTTTAATTCATCGTCTTGGCTGCTCTCGAAGGCCTTAAAGAATGACGCGTAGGGATTCCTCAGTAGGGGTATTCATGCATTTTGGCCCTGATCCGGAGAGAGAGAGAGAGAGAGAGAGAGAGAGAGAGAGAGAGAATGACGCGTCGGGAATCCTCAGAGGGGATATTCATACAAGTTGGCCCTGATCCGGGTGTGGCCAGCTGAGAGAGAGAGAGAGAGGGGGGGGGGGGAGTCGTAGCATTTATGTGATAACTGTATTTGTATATATATCTATCAAGCAGTCTGTCTTTATGTCTTCAGGCAGAATAAAAGGGATATTTAACAGATGTAATATTCCTTGTTAAATGTACGAATACTTTAGGCTAATCTATTTCATGGCATCTACATCGTCTATATTACCATTTTACGTTTATTATACTTACCTATTTTCATTTTTTTTTTTCAATATTCTTTCCATTGATATATTTCTGCTGCTTCATATCCCCCGCCATATCCAAGGAGATGATGAAATAAAGATGTCATTTTAGCACGAGTTAGGGTCATCTGTTATGGTAATGATGGTAGTTGTGGTGGTGATGGTGGTTGTGGTAATGGTGGTAGTTGTGGTAATGGTGGTAGTTGTGGTGATGATGGTTGTTGTGGTAATGATGGTAGTTTTGGTAATGATGGTAGTTGTGGTAAGGGTGGTAGTTAGGGTAATGATGGTAGCTATGGTAATGATGGTAGTAATGGTAATGATGGTGGTTGTGGTAATGATAGTAGTTATGGTAATGGTGATAGTTGTGGTAATGATGGTAGTAATAGTAATGATGGTAGTTGTGGTAATAATGGTAGTAATAGTAATGATGGTACTTACGGTAATGATGGTAGTTATGGTGGTGTGGAGGACAAAGAGTTGGCAGGGCGACCAGGGCAAAGTTCCACCACTGACAATAACAGTAAGATGTCCGGTGGGGGGAGGGGGAGGAGAAGAAGGGGAAGCTTGGGAGGGGGAAGCCTGGGGGAGGGAGTAAAGGGGGGTTTTATGGGAGAGGAGGGGGCAAGGGGGCACTCCGATTGTGGGGGTAAAGAAGTGGTATTGGAAGGGCATGAAGGGGGAAGAAGGATGCTGTAAGGAAATTTATAGGGGAAGGGTCCTGGGAGGGGAAGAGTGGGGGGGAGGGGGTTTCAGAGGGTAAGGGGGGAATCGAGGTGTTGAAGGGGTTGAGGATTTTTTTTTCTTTTTTTTTTTGGGGGGGGGAGGGGTATGGCAGGGGTCGTCACTGGCCTGGGTGCGCAGTTTGGGGCACATTGGTCCACTGGTTTATATATCTCGTAATGTTTACCTTCCTCGGGTTTAGTTTGTAGTAGTTCGCGTTTTCCTCATTTTGTGTGTCTCTTAGTTTGTTTGCAGTGTTTCTTCTCCTCCATTTACTACGTTTGAAGTGACTCATGGACTTCCTAACCTCATCAGTATTTTATTTACTTATCTGTTTACTGCCAGACTATATTATTCAGCTTAAGATAGATTGTTTGAGGGAAATGATGATGTTATGTTTAGTGTGTGTGTGTGTGTGTCAGTGTGGTATCCTATCAGCTGTAGGCAACCTCTTTCCCTTCCCCTCTCTCTAACTTCTGACCTCTCCCACCCTTCATTCCTTCTTACTCTCCTTCCCTCGCCTTCTCCCTTCTCACACCCTGTCCTCATTGCTACACCCTATTATTCAGCTGGAGAGAGACGGTTGAGGGAAATGGTGTTATGTTTAGTGCGTTAGTCAAAGGAGTGTCATGTCAGTGGAATGCGTTAGCTCACTTGCAATATCCATGTGGAGGGAGGTGAGGCAGGCTTGTATTTTAGGGAAAGTGGTGTGTGGTGGGAGTTGTTAATGAGTAGGGATGTATGTACCTGGAGATCCTTTGGTATTGGACATCCCTTGAGGCATACCACGTCGAGAAATAGATATATAGAAATGTTATAATGTATGGAAGATGCTTTAGATAGAAGAGTGTGGGGTATACAAGTGTCTTTGGTTTCTGCGCTTGCGATGGTGCTTGCTTCTGCTGGGGTATTGACGTTGAAGGAACACAAAAGTGGCTAATATGCACGCACTCTTAGAAAACGTCTCTCTCTCTCTCTCTCTCTCTCTCTCTCTCTCTCTCTCTCTCTCTCTCTCTCTCTCTCTCTCTCTCTCTCTCTCACACACACACACACACACACACACACACACACACACACACACACACACACACACACACACACACACACATTCAAGATCAGTAGTACAGTTGACATTTCATAAACCTCACTGAAGATTCTTTCAAACCCCTTCACTATGAGATGGCTTTCCTAAATTTTGCACAGTCGTTGAGAGCAGCAGGAATATAACTGACGTCCTCGGAATGAAAGGGTTTAAATACATAGCTAGATTGATAGATAGATAGATAGATGAATTTGTAATAGATACATTGGAGGTGATCTGACATTCCTGATTGGCTTATTCAGTGGAGTGACGTTATTTATTTATTTATTTATTCTTTTGTTCAGACCAGACGATTTTACTCAGTTTTATGGAGACCTCTAGGAGTGAAGGAGTAAGGGAGGGCTTTATCCAACCCCTCTAGTTTGAATAGCCACTCCAGAGCTGAGGAAAAGCGTCTGGTGGTAGTAGTTATAGGAAGAAAAGAAGCTCCACTACTATATTTATTTATTTATTTATTATATATTTATTTATTTCTTGTAGTTGTATGAATGAAATAAAAAGGATACTTGGCTTTACTTTTGACGTTGTTATTATTATTATTATTATTATTGTTGTTGTTGTTGTTGTATTATGATTAAATTAAAAAAGATACTGCGTCCGTACTGTTGTTGTTGTTGTTGTTGTTACCTCAGGCTCAGGTGTGTCACTATAATCCAGGTGTTAATGGGAAGGCACAGGTGTTTTATTGCAAGACAGGTGCTTGCTTCGTAACTCAGGTAATTGCATCTTTCAAGGGACTGGGTTCGTGTGGAAGAGGTTGAAAAGGTTCCTGTTGCAGAGAGAGAGAGAGAGGGGGGGAGGGGGAAGGCAGGCAGGCCGAAAATGCCCAGTGTTCCCTATATCAGTAACATTAGAGAGGGTGCAGTACTACAGTGTGAGTGCACGATAGAGAGAGAGCGAGAGCGAGAGAGAGCACTGTCTACTTGGATGGTAGCCAGAGGGTGTGGGTGGTGGGGTAGCCCTGAACACCACACTACACTCTCTTACTATCTCACTCTCACTCTCTAATATACTCTCTCTTTCTCACTGTCACTCTCTAATATTGTCTCTAGAACTGGCTCTTAACATTCATCAAGCCTCTCTCGTTTTATAGAGAGAGAGAGAGAGAGAGAATGGGAAAACTTGCCCTTTGTAGAATGATTAAATAAAACTCTCTCTCTCTCTCTCTCTCTCTCTCTCTCTCTCTCTCTCTCTCTCTCTCTCTCTGTCATGCCAATTGACTAAGTGCCCTAAATTAGCCACACATTATATATCGACACCAAACACCTGTCATACCTCGTTATATACCTCTCCCTGAGCCAATTATCAGGGCACTAATTGGCTGGCTAGAGTATGTTTTCTGTTATTTATTTATTTATTTATTTATTTATTTATCGTAAGGTTTCAGTGATTCTAAAGGCGTGGCACATTTTTCTTATTTATTCAGATGGTTTATTTTTGTACTTGATTTTTCGATCGTGTTCACCTTACTTATAATATTCTGATGATGATGATGGTGGTGGTGGTGGTGGTGGTGATATTTGCCTTAGTGATTTCCTTTCCTGTGTCGCGATCCTACCAACCACGTAATTATAGTTAAAAATAATGTAATAATGATGATTGATGATGATGATGATGATCTATCTATCGCCAGACGCCTCAATCCCGTTTGGGGTGGCCACAAACAAATCGCCTCCAAGTCGCCCTGTCCCCCGCCATTTCACTGCCCTGCTCCCAACTCACACCCCCCTCTCTCATATACCTCTCCACCCCATCCCTCCATCTCATCCTCGGCCTCCCCCTCCCTCTTCCCCCCTCCACCTCACTCACATCCACTCTCTTCGTCAGTCTTTCACCCTCCATCCTCTCCACATGGCCAAACCACCTCAGTGTGTTCCTCATAACGCTTCCTATCACATCCACATCCACACCACAACGCTCCTTTATATCCTCATTCGTCAGCCTGTCTCTCCACGTGACTCTACAGGCTCCTCTTAAATAACTCATTTCCACTGCTCTCACTCTTGACTTGTGTCCTTCCAACAATGTCCAAGCTTCACTTCCGTGATGATGATGATATGCCAATACTATTCTATTCAGTGTTTTAGTGTCCAGTTTTAAATCATACGTTCCACATAACAGTAGTTGGAAATAGGGCAGTGATGATGATGATAGTGATGTTGATAGTGTAGTGGTGGTTGTGATGATGGTGATGATGATGATGATGATGATGGTGGTGATTGTGGTGGTGGTGATAGTGATGATGTACATAGTGGTGATGGTGGTGGTGGTTGTGATGATGATGATATTGATAGTGGTGCTGGTGATGATGGTGGTGGTGATGAAGGTGATGTTGATAGTGATGGTGGTGGTGGTGATGGTGATGATGATGATGATGCCTGTAGGGTCTTTGGATGCAGTGATTTAGGGTTCGTGTTTCCGGAAATGATGATTGCATGTGGTGTGATTGTTATTGGAGTGATTGTTATAATAGTTGATCTCTCTCTCTCTCTCTCTCTCTCTCTCTCTCTCTCAAGTATATATAGAGTTTTTCATCCGTATATCTGTTTATCTGTCTATCGCCTGACGTCATATCCCGCATCTGTCAGCTGGAGTGGCTGGGACAAAAGCTCTTCCCCACATCCTTATCCTGAGAGAGAGAGAGAAAGAGAGAGAGAGAGAGAGAGAGAGAGAGAGAGAGAGAGAGAGAGAGATTAAATCCTGGTTCAGTTTCATTCTGTTCATTCTAGTTCACCGAGTGCAAATTTTATGAGAGAGAGAGAGAGAAAGAGAGAGCGAGAGAGAGAGGGAGAATCCTGGCTCAGCTGCAGTCATTTAGTTCATTCTAGTTCACCGAGGGCAGATTTTACGAGAGAGAGAGAGAGAGAGAATTCTGGATTTCCTCAGTTTCTGGGTTGATATTTGGTTGCCTTGGGGGTGGTCAAGGGGCATTGGGGGGTAGGTTTGGGGGTCAGGTAGGGGTATTTTCAGTCAGGAGGGGGTGGGTGGAGCGATGTGGAATGGGTGGAGTTAGGTTGGGTAGGTGGAGTTTGGTGGGCGGAGCTCTGTTGGGTGGGTGGAGTTGTCGGGTGGGTGGAGTTAGGTGGAGATATGTTTGGTAGGTGGAGTTCTGTTGAGTAGGTGGAGTGATGTTGGGTGGGAGGAGTCAGACTGAGTAGGTGGGGTGGTTGAGTAGGTGGGGTGGGTGGAGTTAGATTGGGTAGGTGGAGTTCTGTGGAGTGGGCGGGGTGCATAGAGTGGAGTGGGGTAGGGTGGTGGGGTCAGGTGTTGTATTTGGTGTCATTGGGGTTAGGTCGGGAGGGGTGGATGGGTGGATCAGATGGGGTTGGATCGAGTGATTGGTTGAAGTCAGGTGGGGTTGGCAATGTGAGGTGGTCAGAGTTGCAGGAGTGAAGTGTGTGCGTTGGAACTGGGCAGGTAAAAAAAAGAAAAGAAAAAGAAAGAAAACGAAAAGAAAAAATGATAAGAAACCACGAAGGCGGAAGTCCACCAACAGCAGTCCGGCAAAAGAAAGAAATTACTAAAGTGGGTGAACCATTAACAGGAAGTCAGCAAAATGATCCTAAAAGCAGGACAGTTATCGTAAACAATTCAATAAATTAAAGAAAGTGTAAAAGCAAGAGAAGTATCCACATCAGATCAACAACATATAGCCCGGCGCCCTCTACCTTTTCCCGCGTAAACAAGCCGTGACGTCACAGCCTCCGCCGCCGTCTATTCTCGTGACGTGTTCCATTAGCTCGGCATTTCCGCCAAGTTTATATTAAGAAATAGAAGAAGTAACGTCCACGAATAAACCTGAAAAATAAAATAAAATACAGGGAAAAGGATCAGTAAAATGCAGGATACGAATCTGAAAGTGTCCTGTGCTTTCGTATCACTGTTTTCGGATTCGTGTTGGTAGAATCTTGAAAATACGTGAGTGACTACTACCGAGAACACCTTTAATTGGCCCTCAACTTTAAAAAAAAAAAAATAAAGGTTGATTTTGTACTGAAAGCTAGATAGATAAATAGATAGATGAATTAGTAACGAGTCAGAGGTATAGAGTGGTGTGGGAGGAGGGTAAGGTACGGTGTGTTGGTGGCTTGTTATGTAAAGGGGTACGCTTAATATACCTTGCTGGTGGTGTGTCATAATGAGGAAGTGATGGCTTCTTGTATTATATTCCCGCTACTCCCCCCCCCCCACCTCTCTCTGTCTCTGTCTCTCTCTCTCTCTGTCTCTGTCTGTCTCTCTCTCTCTCTCTCTCTCTCTCTCTCTCTCTCTCTCTCTCTCTCTCTCTCTCTCTCTCTCTCTCTCTCATTTCTTTCATAACTATCTTTGTCTCCTTCCAGTTCTCTCTTTTCCTTCTCCATCTTTCTCCACCTCTCCATCACATTGTCACTCTTTCTCCATGCCACTCTATCACTCCCTCACTCCCTCCACCTCAGTCTCGTTTCCCCTTTCTTCCTTTCTTTGCTGTTCTTTTTACAAGGCAGGGCAGAACAGGTCAAGGGAAGAGAAGATAGGCCCTATATACTGTATATTTATTTTTTTTATGCTGTTTTGTGATTAGTTTATTCATCATCTCAGTTTTGTGGGAAGGGCAGTTAGTTATGAGGACAGGACAGTTATCAGAAGAGGAGGACATAGCAGGGCAGATATGGGAAGGGCAAGGCAGGGCAGAAAAGATATTGGAAAGGTAGGGCAGGGCAGGCATTAGAAGGGCAAGACGGAGTGGGGCAGGCATGAGAGGAGTAAGACAGAGTAGAGCAGGTATGGTAAGGGCAGGGTAGGGCAGGGCAGGTATAGTAAGGGCAGGGCAGGACAGGTATGGTAGGGGCAGGGCAGGGCAGGTATGGTAAGGGCAGGGTAGGGCAGAGCAGGTATAGTAAGGGCAGGGTAGGGCAAGGCAGGTATGATGGGCAGGGTAGGGCAGGGCAGGTATGGTGGGCAGGGTAAGGCAGGGCAGGTATGGTAAGGGCAGGGTAGGGCAGGGCAGGTGTCAGCTCGTAGGTCTACATAAACAGCTGTACTCACGTAGGCCTACACCAGAACACCTACGCTTGATCCCTGACTCTCGTAAACATGTACCCTCACTTCCTTCCTTGTTTAGTAGTTCTTCCACACTCCTCGCTCCACATCTTGCTCTTCCACACTTCTCTGTCCACACCTTACCCTTCACCCTCCACATCTCATTCCACACCCTTATGTAGGCGCTTTCCGCATTCACTCCACATCTTTTTCTCCACTCGCACTTCTTCCCTGCACACTATTTTAGTATGGTCTCTTTCTTCGTAAATTTCCTCTCAGCTATTTCCGTGTTTAATTTCCCTTCCACACCTGTCCCTTCCACCTCTCCACTTTGCTTCTTTGCAGTCCACATTCCCTCCACACCCGTCTTTCTCACTTCGTCCCACCTGTGTTCTTCTCCACCTAAATTCGCCACTCGCCACATCTCTTCCTCATCCACATATACTCTGGTCATACCTTCCGCTTCGTTGTACATATTCAGCACTGGATTTACTTCATCTTTTCTCTCCACAGTCAGCATTTCTCCACCTTTATTCCACATTTTTCCTCTGTCTCCCTTCTTCCACAAACCACGCCACCTCAACCAGATCCCTCGCTCTCCTAAAAAAATTCCCATCACCCTCCTTGTTTAATAAATCTTACACACACACACACACACACACACACACACACACACACACACACACCTTAACTTGATCACTCTCACAATGTCTTTTCTCAATCTCCACCCTGCCTAGTCTGTGTTCCATATCCGTCTGTCCTTTCCATTATCCACATCGTCCCTATAATTACCTCTCATTCCACCAAACCGTGTGTTCTCTCAGCCCTCCACATCCCCACCACATCATCCTCTCTCTCCACCTCACCTCTTCATCCACCATATCCCCCTGACACCAGCCTTCCCTCCCATCCTCTTGAACACACCACCCTGCTCTCTCCCCCACCTCCCTTCCTCCCTTTTTCCACGCCTCTTCTTCCACCTCCACCCATCTTCCACACCCACTTTCATCTCTTCCACCCGTCTTCCACGCTTCATTTCTTCATCCCTTCCCCTACTCACCAAAAAAATAAATAAATAAATAAAAAATTATTAGTTGGTACCCGGAAGACATCTCCCTTCCTCTTTTTTCCACCTCTCCTCCTACATCGCCCCTCATCTTCCTCCATCACCTTTCTCTCTCTCTCTCTCTCTCACTTCTCTTCTGAGCCCCTTTTCCGAAGTCCAAATCAAAGTCCAAACAAACTTTAATAGAAAAGTGGGGGAAAGAAGAGTTTGGTTAAAATGAGAGTTCACAGCGAGGTAAGAAGAAAGTAGTTGAAGACAGAAAGGCAGGAGGCGCTGGCTGTTGCTGTTGCTGTAGTCTTCATAATTCTTGGTTTTCCTGTCGCTGCTCCCTTGGCAAGTGACGCTGCATTGAGGTAGTGGTGGTTTAGCGCTTATGGTTCATTCTGCTTCAGGTGTGCATAGTGGTGGTTGAACAGGCTGCTGCTTCCTTGCTGGTTTGAAGCTGCTGCCGATCCATTTCTTGATCCGAATTCGTCATTGATACATACATACATGCTTAGCTGAATGTTTACTTATCTATCTATGTAATTATCTGTCTTGTTTGTTTATTTACTTATTTATTTAAGTTTTATTTTTGCTGCCTTCGTGCGATTTTATTTTGCATTAGAAAATCTTTTCCCTTTGAAGAGGATAGGAACACGTTTCAAGGTCCTCAAGTAAGAATGGTGAGGACAGAGCTAAGGAAAACTATCAGGTTATAGAAAGTAAAATACGTCCTCAGACTTAAGGGGTTCTTAAACACACACACACACACACACACACACACACACACACACACACACACACACACACACACACACACACACACACACACACACACACACACACACACACTATTAATCAAGTAGCAGTGACCGGAAGACATCTCAGTAGACAGATCCCAGGCGGTATCAGGTGGCTTGAAGAATTGGCATGGCATGTCGCTAGGTGCTGTGAGCAGGGCATGTGGCAGGGGTGGGTGGCAGGGTATGTAGCAGGGGTAGGGAGTAGATGATAGTGGGTGTGACAGGGGTAAGGTGTAGGGTGTAGGATGTTTGGCAAGGGATAGAGTGGTGTAGGGCCTGGGTGGGGATAGAAGGTAGGGTGTTTGGGAAGGATGGATGTTTGGCAGAGGTTGGGGATAGACTGTGACAGGGGTGGGAAATAGTAGAGAGGTCTGGATGTTTGACAGGGGTAGGAGATAAACTGTAACACGGGTAAGAAGGCATGGAACGGAGGGATGTTTGACAGGGGTGGAGACAGGAGTGTGTGAGAAGGAAGAGGCGTGGCAGGGCTTGACAGGGTGGCAGGGAGAATAAAATACACAACATTAGACATATTGGTACCACATACTCAGGTGCGCCAGAAGGACACCCGGAAAACACCTCAGTAGTTTCCCCATTAAGTAGAAGAAAGGGGCTATTTATGCCAGAATCTAAAGGTATCTCAGTTAACATGCATCTTTATTATTTGTCTTTATTTTTATTTACTTACAAAATTATCTGCTTTCTCTTATAACATGTATCATAATGTATTTTAAAGAGTGATCATCTGCCACATTACAAAACAAATTTCTGTAAAGTTTGTTCCATCTCTCACACGTGACGCATCTGGATCAGTGCAGGCTTGGGTCTTCACGTAGCACATCTGTATATATGTAAGGACTTGATTTAACATATATATCGTACAGTCAGTGGTTTTAGAGTCAAAGTTCCATGTCGTAGTTGTTTGTTTGAAGTTAGGAATGATTGAAAGGTTTATTTGGGAGTTTCAAGGTGACAGTAGTGATCGCCATGATGAAACGAAGCACCGGGTCAAAGCTGCGCAGTATCCATGTCGAAATGTTGGATGGACCTCTGAGTCTCCTTTCCTCTTGTCGATCACATTTGTACGTTCAGAGTTGCCGTATTGGGGGAAGGATTTTTTTTTTTTTTTTTTTTTTTTTTAGCGCGATTATTTTTTTTTAAATTCAGACGAGTTTACTCAGCTTAGGGAGACTTTTCAAACTACGGGGGTTATTCAATAAGCCTTGCAGTCTTAGATTATTCACGTAATTGGAGTAAAGTGTCTCCTATAGTCCTTTTATTTTCACTTGACAACGATCCCTAACCCCTTTCAGCTCGGTTGATGGCCCTGTATAGGCAGAGTGGAGGGTAGGTTTGACTAGTAACCATGGAGACTTATCCTTACCTCAAACTATGACATATATTTATTCATTAATTTTATTTATTAATTTTGAATCCCCTGGGACTGAGAAGGAAAGGGAAAATCAAGGTTGAGCAGTATTTGCCTCAGAACAGATATAGATGGAAATAAAGACGGTTTCAGCTGTTGCCTCAAGGTCGCGTGGAGGCTTCTTTGGGAGATTTCGTAACTCCTCTTCCCCAGCGATTTATTTTCATCAGTACCGCTTAATATCCTCTTTTCTGTTACTGATGCAAACTGTTTCGATATTAAAAGGTTATAAAGGCCGTACGGTAGAATGTTTAGCTGTAATACGCAAAATAAATCACTTGCGAAGAGGCGTTAGGAAGTCCGATGTGCCAACGAGAATGTGACTTTATCGTTACCACCTGGTATGAACTCTTGGGATGTGAAGTCACGTGATGGATAACGGGAGAGGGAGGATAAATTGATGTTTTGATAAATGAACATATATACATCAGAGGACTACAAGTGGACGCTTTATTAAATGAATGAATGAAAGGCGGACATATCTGTATCCTTCTATGGGTGTACTCGCTAGTTAGAGTGAGATAGTAAAGTTTAAACGAGGTTCCCGTCTAAATATTTTGAGATAGGCTATAGCCAGTGGAGACCTTGGGGGTTTCCCTGTACAGCCGTGTAATATCGCCTAGCAGGATAAGACGATAGAGTTGGACGATAAAGTCTTACTTTTTCCACTCTGTGATCTGGACAACCTTTGGACGCTGCCCTTCCACCCTGAGAATAGTAATGTGTGTGTGTGTGTGTCGTTTAGTGATGGGTGGCGAGGCTAATGTTTCCCTTGGCTCAGGTGGTGTTGGCGGACGTGCAGGGAGATTTTAATAGCTGGCCTTTGTTGGGAAGATTTACAGCATGGACAGTTTGGCTGGGAAGGGGTTGGAAGTGGTAATGGGCAGGACAGGATGTGGGGGCATGGGGAACAGTTCAGCTTATAAATTCATTCTTAAACACACCAGAAAAATATATACACAAACCCGTAGCATACTGAAGGTACATAAATAAGACCACATAAAGTATTACCTCATCACCAACAACTTAACTTTATTGCTATTTTCTGTTTCATCTGATCTACCTTCTCGACCAGACCTCTTCGTTTTTTCATTAATCATCTTATTAAAAAGCAGAAGTAGAGGACGGCAAGGGTAGGATGGAGGGGAAGTATACTGGGAAAGAGGGAAGAGTGTGTAGGGTAGGTGTAGGTTGACTTGAACGCTTGGCAGGGATTGTGGCAAGGAAGAGGAGTGACAGGGCATGGCAGGGTGTCAGGGAGGTAGGCAGGGGAGGAAGCAGAGGAATTCAGCATCAAAGAGAAAGCAACAACAACAGATCTTTACTTGGCCAGGAGTAAGAAAATATTAAGGAGGTAATAAGCATGAGAGGAGGGCAAGGAAGCGGGATGTGAGGGAGGACGGGAGTATAAAAGAGAGGAGACAAACAGCAACAGAGATTCTTGCAAAGCTGAGAATCAGAGAATAAGCTAATGGTAGTAAAGTTTTAACAGTAACGCAGCAGGCGCTTCAGCTTCACCCTACCCTGCCCTACCCTACCGTACCCAATCCTGCGCTGCCCCGTCTTGCCCTGCCCTGCCCTGCCCTGCCCTACCCTACCCTACCCTACCCTACCCCATCCTACCCTACCCTACCCTACCCTACCCTACCCCGCCCCGCCCTGCCCTGCCTTGCCCTGCCCTTTCCTTTCATTACATTTCCTGCCCTACCCTGCCCTGCCCAGACCCCACCCCTTCTGCCTATCAGTCTCTCCTCCTGAAGCCGGCAAGTAGCATTAGAAAGACCTGGCAAGAACAGCAGAACGACCAGTGAAAATTACATACCGGGAAAATTGAAAAATATGTCGTAGTCTTTCGTCATTTTGAAAGAGTACCCTAGACCAGGAGAGTCGATCAGAAATAAAAAAGTTTCAAGATAAAGTTTACTTGAGAGAGAGAGAGAGAGAGAGAGAGAGAGAGAGAGAGAGAGAGAGAGATGCGGTATATAAATAACTGTATTGTCTAATTTAACGAGAAGCTTTTGGCAGAGGAAAGGTGGATACAGGAAGGAATAGGTATAAAAAAAAATGAGGGACAGTATGGTTTTTGACAGGGGCGTGGGGGTACAAGGTTATATTGTTTGGCAGGGTTAGGGTAGAGGGTAGGGATAGAGAGGGTGATGGCAGAGGATAGACGGGGCGTGGTGGGGTATGGCAGGGTATTGTATGGTGTCTGAGGAATAGGAGTAGAGATAGGGGACAGTGGCAGGGGTAGGGTAGGGTATGACGGGGTAAGGTATGGCAGGGTATTGTATGGTGTCTGAGGAGTAAGGGTAGAGATAGGAGACAGTGGCAGGGGTTGGATAGGGTATGACAGGGTAGGGTGAGGCAGGGTAGGGGTGACAGTGTAGAGGCATGACAGGGTAGAGCCAGAGTGCAGGGTAGGGAAGAGGTATAGCAGGGTTAGGGTATGGGCTTGGCAGGTTGGGTAGGGTGTGGCAGGGTAGGTAGGGTGGCAGCAGCTTCTTGGAAATAGTAGTGTGGCACGTGAGGCTGGGGCAGTGCCAAGTAACCTGACTCTCTCTCTCTCTCTCTCTCTCTCTCAATTATTTCCCATGCTTTTTGTTTCTTTCTACCCTCATCCTCACTCACTTATTCAGTCACTCAGCCATTTTCACTCTCTCTCTCTCTCTCTCTCTCTCTCCCTCTCTGCAAAATTCTACGCACCAACAACGAACCAGTCCGTTTTCTTATATAAAGATAACCCTCCTTATTGCATGAGAAAACGTTGTAGGGTAAGCTGT
>NC_136991.1:2580000-2582500 GCF_032717465.1 Coenobita brevimanus
GCATTTGTGGCCATGTTATCGTGAGCTGATTCATTCACTTCGACTTTTTCCTTTTTCATCCTGGCTTCCAGAAAGTTATTTATTTAAATTAAGAAGGATCTTTTACACTTACGGGGTTGAAGATTAGTTCCCTTAACCCCTTCACTACGAGAGGTCGCCCCGGAAGTTGACAAAAATCGTGTAACAGTGGAAGGAGTGCAGTAAGGCGTCATTGTACTGAACTTGTTTATTCAGTCTCCGTAACATCCCTTATACAGGTTCCCTCAATAACATGCAAGGGGGGAGTGAGGAGTAATAGGCAGAATAAATCGCTAAGGAAGAGTTGTTACGAAATCTCTTATGCCCCTTAGAATGCGAACCTGTGTCGGAACCCCAGATGCAAAGTAGTAGTAGTTGTAATAGTAGCAGTAGTAGTAGTGAAGTAGTAATAGTTATGGAGTAGAAGTAGTAGTAGTAGTAGTAGTAGTGACTCATCTGAAACGTGAACCCAGTGAACTGCAGGCTTATATTAACTTCCTGCTGTCCACCATCTTCCTTTCGGGTGATAGGGAAGTAGTTGAGGGACGTGTGTATAGACAGTTGAGCCGCCTGTTTATATCCATGCCACCACGTGAAGGCGTCCCTCTCCAGCACCTGCCAGAGGTGTAAAAGTATTATGGAGCACAACGATGAGGGTGAAGGGCCGGAGGGATGGTGTTGGGAGGGAGGGATGGTGTTGTTGAACTTCTGGCAGCTGAGTGTGGGTGTCTGCTGTATACAGTGAGACGTGAGGGATGATGCTGCCTTCCTTTATCTCGTACATACGTACATACAAACTTTGTATATACATAGATGGACTGATAGTTGCAACTTATATACCTCAAAGATACACATACATACATACATGCATACATACGTACTACATTCATACGTACACACACACTTGCGGACACATATAACGTACATAGAGGGACATATAGTTTGTTTACACACACACACACACACACACGCACACACACACCATGATACCACCTCTTACAGCTCGCACATCACCTTCACTTTCGTGACAGCTTCGATATGGTCTCTGAAATCTCGTTACCATTTTTTTTTTTTTTTTGCATAAAGTGCAATGGCGTTATATTTTTATAATTTTATTTTATTATATGGTCTTCCTAACTACAGCCTATTTCTTTCAGTATAGGTTAGATGTCTCGTAGGGATTTTTTTTTTTTTTTTTTATGGGTTAGGGAGTCATCAGAACCCTGTGATGACGATACAAACATCATGTGCTTCGTATGGTCACCACCAGGTTATTTGATTCATCTCAGGAATGGTATTCCGTTGCTTTAGTCTTAAGATATTCTGTAAACCCTTTGACGGAGATTGGTGTTGTGACTGTCTTACTGTAGCCAAGATATTCTCCTTACTTCTCTATTGTGGCCACCCCAGTACGATTATGTTAGGCTTAGGAATAGCTTGTCATTGTCTTGTAATTATGAATATCTTTGTGCGGTCTGACGACTAAAGAAATCTGAGCCGTTTGACCGTGGCCACCTGCAGAGGGTTTAACTAAGCCTAGGGATAGCCTGAGGGTGACTGTGAGGGCTATAACCGTACCGCAGTGGACAGGCGTTGATAAATTCTTAAGAGGTGAGTGTCAGGGTGTGGGTGAGTGTTATGATGTAATGGGCGGCTGCGTATTGGTGACCATGACAGTATTGGCAGGGCAGGGCAGGGCAGGGAGGGGTGGGTTGGCACTGTTTAGCTCAGTGTGTGCCACCCCGCCTAAGCGCCGCCATTGCTTAAGCCAGCTGCAGTACTAAGCCTCCTACGTCCTGTGTCCTGCCAACTTACTGCCTCTCAGCTTCAGGCAAGGACACTGGCGGCGGGTAGTGTCTTGTTACCCGGTGTTGGTAGTGCCTCATGTACTTACTGCTAGTGTCGGTAGTGTCCCCATTGTACTTACCACAGGTGTTGGTATTATGTGTACTTACCGACAGTCTCTTTGTGTACATACTTGCTAGGAACTGACATACGGATGTTGGCTTTGTCTCCAGTGCACTAATCGGAGTTTAGCATTCTGTGTACTTACCAGTAATGTCATCATTGTACTTACCGGGTGTACTGACGACCACCTACTGCCCCTGCCCTCCCTTGGACGGCAGTGAGAGAGGCTGTATATTTGACACGAGATTCATCCAATATTCTCCTTGGATGTTGGTGACTGTGGCGTTCTTAAGTGATGCTTCATGACTGTATTTCAAATGAGATTGTTTCAGACCCCTACTGCCTAAACTCGTCTGGAGTTAGTCTGAATACAAGAAGAAAGATATGTTTGGACTTTGAGGATAAAACTGAGCTCACGATTAGCAAGCTCTAGATTTGTGTTAGTCATTTGTGAAACTTAGGATGAAACTAAATTGTGTTCGCATTCATTTTCTTAGTGTTGAAGGCACGCTGTAACTTATCATACAGTATAAATGCATTGCTTTTTGCTCACAACTGTTGCATAAATAACTGT
>NC_136991.1:2587500-2607500 GCF_032717465.1 Coenobita brevimanus
CTGTGTGTATGCTTGGATGTGTGGTGTGCCCTGATATGTTATGTGCTGACCTGCAACCATCTTTACTCAGGATGCCATCTTGAGCTATGGTATCACACGGTGCCCATTAAATAACTCCACTCCTATCTTCATCATCACCATCTTCCTTTTCCTCCTGCATCTCCTCTTTCACTGCCTCCTCTAGGTGAAGGGATTAGATCTAGTCTCCTTAACTCCTTCGGCACACAGACATACAGTAGTGTAGTGTGGATGATACTAGATGATTTTATTCAGGTGAGGAGAGATCTCTCGGAGTGTTGTGCTTTGTACTGTGCTTCTTTAGCCATTTTGCAGCAAGAGGTCTATCCATAGCTGAGTTAAACTGTCAGTAGCAAGAATACCTTGCACTGTACCCCACCCACACCCATAAATGATGCACTGTACCCCACCCACACCATTAAGTGATGCACTGTACCCCACCTACACCATTAAGTGATGCACTGTACCCCACCCACACCATTAAGTGATGCACTGTACCCCACCCACACCATTAAGTGATGCACTGTACCCCACCCACACCATTAAGTGATGCACTGTACCCCACCCACACCATTAATGATGCACTGTACCCCGCCCACACCATTAAGTGATGCACTGTACCCCACGCACACCATTAAGTGATTCACTGTACCCCACCCACACCATTAAGTGATGCACTGTACCCTTCCATTCAATAGCCTAGTTAGCTGCAATAAAAATATTAATGGATTGTGACTGAGCCTCTCAAGCAGTAAGATGCTTTGGCAGGCAGTTTGAAGGTTGGCAGTGTGGCCTTCCTCAGATATATCCCTTGTATTTTAGCTTGTCAAGTATTCTGAGAGTTAATACTTTACAAGCTTGATTTTTTCCTTTCCTCACATCATATAGCAGCAGCATGAAGATCCCAAGTGCATCGATTTGATTATTTGTTTATTTTTGTACACCTTATTGACAAGGGACTACAACGAAAAGCAAACAGTAACAAACGTATTGGCCCTTTGAGGCAGTTTGTTATAGGGTAGGTTATAAATAATGTTGCCGTTTGTACTAGATAATTTGGGGGATCCTGGTTCTGTATAATTGAATATTTATTTGTTTATTTTTTTAATAATTATTTCATAGTTGGTATTTTTACACAGCTTGGTACATTTCTGTGTATATTTTTGTACAGCATACATCTATCTATCTATCTATCTATCTATAGCCCGACACCCTAATCCCGCAAAGGGTGGCCGCAGACAAAACGCCTCCAAGTCACTCTGTCACCCACCATTTGACTACCCTCCCCCCAACTCACCCCCCCTCCCTCATATACCTCTCAACTCCATCCCTCCACCTCATCCTCAGTCTACCCCTCCCTTTCCCTCCCTCCACCTCACCTACATACACCCTCTTAGTCAGTCTTTCATTCTCCATTCTCTCCACATGTCCAAACCACCTCAGTGTATTTCTCCTAATCTTTTCATACATGCATATATTCAGTAATGTTGTAGTTTACCTTTTTATCCATTGAGTGAGTGGAGGGGAACTTGAAAATGGGAGATTTGACATGGCTTGAGAAGTTAGTGATAAGTGTCAATACAGGGACATTGAAATATTGTTGTCACAGCCATCTTGGATGAAAACAGGTATTGAGTGTCAAATAGTAGATACAGAATACTGTATGTGATTTTTGTTTTTGTTTATTGTTGTGTCAAAAAGTTTGTTTTCATTTCATTTGCTCACAGCCAGACACCCATAGCATAAAATCATCCACCACAACCACATCCACCACAAGTTTGGTTGTAGCTTTCATTAATGTAACGTTCACCATGCACATGGAAGAGAATTATTTTACTCGGGTAACAGTTCTTTGCTGTGTACATATGGGTTTCTATTCATTGATCTACATCCATTGTTTCATATATATATACTGTATATATATATATATATATATATATATATATATATATATATATATATATATATATATATATATACACACACACACACACACACACACACACAGTATATAGGCTACTTGATTTGTCAGTCTGTCTCTCACTCCCATCATACTCTGGTTTTTCTGTATCTGAGTTGTGTTATGTTGCACCTTAGTTCCCATGGTCAGAACCAACTCATCATCTCTCTTCAGCCTCATGAACAATTGATAAACTGTGAACCCATTCAGCAGAAAGTGGGGTTTTAATTATGTATGTGTATAGTCCTGGCATGGTGTGTGTCCGTATACTCATGCATGATGAAGTGTTCTAGTGGCTTGCATTGATCCATGCATCTAGGCAGTTTCCAGTTATCATATTCATTGTCAATACTGTGATATTCCATGTAGAACTGTTCTTGAGGTATTTCATATTACTTCATATCAGGATATTCACACACTTTCATTTTTACCATAGCATATTATTTTCTCTTAATTGTTTATCCTGTACAGTACTAATTTTAAGTTTTTATGATAATGTGAGTGAAGTGAAAATTGTTGATTGGAAAAGGTGTAAAAGAAAATTAGCAGTTGTTACAGTGTATGGATGAAAGTCAAGTTCAGCATAGTCTTATGGAAATCTAGAGTATTTTAGTACATGAGTGGCTGTGCCTCTCTTGTACTGATAAATAATGCCTATTAAACATTCCAGTTAATCATATTCTGGATAACTCATTCTAGATAACTTACCTTCAGTTTGGAAGCAGATCGTAATTTGTAGTGTAGTGTATAGGAAGGAGGGTTTGTTGTAGGTGAAGTCATGGCAGAATAGGAACACGAATGCCTGGTGATCCTTTTGTTAGGGTTACCCAGTGGATGCATTGTTGGGTAATACATAGATAGGTAGACTGTAGTGTACACCACTGTAATCCCCAAACATCTGTATGGAATTAATAACATCCTAGTAATCCTTGATGCCTTCAGTATGGGGCTGCCTTTACTAATTAATTCAAGCAACCTCCGGATGGTTTTATTTGGCATGGGAAAGACATCTCGTTGTGAAGGGGTTACAAAATCCTCAAAGCTTTTTTCTTGAGGGGTTTCCCATCACCTGGAAAAAGAAAATCAAGTGGCAGTAGCAAGAATTAGATATGGAAGACATCACCACACTGAAGGACTTTATTTACTCATCTTACTCTTCAGAAAAGGAATGTTATTATACATTATTATATTTAGCTGAATAGTACAATTAATTGTGTTGTTCAGCATGCAGTGTTGGAAGTGGATAGTGAATATTGTGTTTGATGATATCTCACAAATCTTTAACAGTCTTTGTATGGTTTTGCATCTTAATTATTACATGCATATGTGTGTGCTGAAGTACTAGGTAATTACTAATAATTTGTTTATTTCATGTAATGTACCATAATTACTGTATTATTGAAATACTTTCTCTTTTCATTGCCTTGTTATCTTCTGTTGCTCTCTGATATCTATTAAAGTCATTTTCCTCTGAATTGGACTGTACTGTACAGTAGTTACTGAAATGTATGAACTGTAACTTCTCTTATTTGCCCTTTGTGTAACTTGCATTTAAGTTTCAAAGTATCGTGCAGTTTCTGGAGCGTCATGAAAGAGTTTACCGTAGTGTTAGGATCCCCATCTGACTGACCTCCACCCCACCCACAGCTGGATGACTTGAGTTCGGACAGTGACGACGAATACTTCGATGTTGTGGCCTTACCAGGGCTGCGACCTCCCCCCCAGCCCTCCTCCCCCAAACCTGGCCCCACCACCCAACCCCCACCACCCAAACCCAGCCCTGCCACCCAGCCCCCACCAGCCCCCCACCTACCACCCACCCACAGCCAGAGCTTGCCCGCGGTGAACAAAAGACTGGCAGCCGGAAAGATGGGTAACACGTTAGCACAAGCAACACCAGCAGCAACAAAACAGCCAGAAACTAACACAGCAGCAGCAAAGCTCAAAGAAGCCAATGAAACTGCAGCCAAGCAAGCAGGAATTAACACCACAATATCAGAGCAGTCTGGAACTAATGCAGCAATAACCAACACTACCAAACATACCACATCAGTTGTCACCAAACCAACACAGGCGGCAAACACATCAACACAGCCAGGGGCAACAGGAGGTTTACCATCTAAAGGGACCACAAATCTTACATCCTCTGGCACAACAACCCAGCCTGGTGACAGAGTTGGCATCTCTCACAAAAAGTACCAAGCTCCCCAGCCCCCTGCTTCCAAGAACCCACCTGAGACACAGCCAGCACTAAAGCATGAGGATAATGCATCTGTCAAGAGTCTGTCAGTGTCAAAAGAGCAGCAGTCAAAGGTATCAGAGAAACAATCACTTGAGAAGCGTAATACTGTCAAGGAGTCATCCTCTGTCGTGGATAAGACTGGTACAGTTATTGAGTCAGCTGCCTCTAGGAAAGGCTCTGTTGCTGCTCCGTTAAACAACTTGGCAGATGATGCTGACAAAGCTTGTCTGAAGAATGCGGACAGTTTAGCAGCAAAGGACATCCCAAAGACTCACCGTGCCCCTTCCTTCAAGAAGTACCCTGCTCCTCAGCCACCCTCTTCCTCCAGCCGTCCTCAGTCAATGGCCCTCAACGAATCTGAAGAAGGAGCAGGCCATGGTTCCTCTACTCTTTCAACTGCAGCTGCCGTGGCTCCTGATGGAACAAAAGAACTTGATAAAAGGAAAGATTCTGTTAGTGTAGCTAATGGCAATGTAATAGACCCTGACAAGAAGGACAGCACATTATCTCTGACCACTAAAGACCCAGGCAGCTCAGCACTAAAATCACAAGCATCAGGAGCACTAAATAATTCTGGAAGTAAAGTAACAGACACAGCCTCTGCCAGTCGAAAAGTACGTGCTGGGAGTCCAATACCTGACAAACCCACAGTAAAAGACATGAAGAAGACTCCAGCTGTTGTAAAGGGCAAGCTGGAGATTGCCACAACAGATGGTGCAGCAGCAGTGGAACAAGACACCCCAGAGGAAGGAAAAGTGAAGCTGCAAATCCGAGGGTCAGATGGCAGTAAGGATCTCAATACAAGTGGATTTGGCAACACAGAAGCAGATAAACAGTTGAAGACTAAAGCTGCCTCAGGAAAAGAAGAAATGAATATGCCTAGTGGTGAGGGTGAAAAATTGATGAATGGTTTTGTGGATGATGAATTGCCTGAAGAATTGGAAAAACCAAAGGATTCTAGTTCAGGAGGAAATAAATCAAGTCTCGTAACCAAAAATAAAATTGCCATGAAAAAGAGTGAGCCAGTGATTAATGGTAGCATTGATGAGGCTGATAAAGCCAAACAAAATAGTAAGAGCAAAGATAGCACAAAATGTAATGAACAGAAATCCACAGATAATGTTTGTGAGATCACCAGTGATCAAAAGATGTGCAATGGTGTTCATGATGAGAGTAAAGAGACTGGTGACAACAGTGAAGAGAGTGTGAAGAGCAAGAGGAGAACGGAATCACAGAGCAAGGAAGGCAGTGACAAACAATCTGAAAACAAAGAGGGTAGTCAAAAAGAATCACAGAGTAAAGAAGGCAGTGGTGTTGGGAGCAGTGAAAGAGACAGTCGCTGCAGCTCAGTGGCTAGTGATGCCTCAAGAGCCATGTCTCCTGATGTTTCACAGAAATCAGGAGCCAAGCGGAGCAAGAGTGGGAAGTTGGCCTCAGTCTTGAACAAGTTTGAAGCTGATGACACATCACAAAGTAGTGACAAGGGGAAAACCAAAGCTCCCAAGGTTGGCAAAATCACTGGTCTTGCCAGCAAATTTGAAGGTGGAAGCCCTGTGGCACCCAAGCTAGATGTAAATAAACTAAAGTCTCCTTACAGTGGTCCATTTTCTCCTGAGAGAAAGGCACCAGAACCAAAAGTCCCCAACATTGCTGGAATCAGTATGGCAAAATTTGGCAATGTTGCAAAATTCAAGAAACCAGGGACAAGTAAGAAGGATGATGGGGATAAGTCAGAAAGTGCAAATACCACAAAGAAAACTGAAGAAAAGGCAGAAGATAAGTCAGAAAGTGCTAGTGCCACAAAGAAAACTGAAGAAAAGACAGGAGACAAGTCAGAAAGTGTGAGTACTAAAAAGACAGCTGAAGAAAAGTCAGATTGCAGTAACAAACCTATTGATGCAACTCAGAAAGAAAAAGAAATAAAAAAGAGTGACAGTGAGGACAGTAAAAAGGTTTCATCAGAAAAGACTGATGTAAAGGAGATTGGAGATAATATGGAAGTGGAACAGAAGGAAGAGAAGAAAAGGCAGCCAAGTAGCAGCCAGGATAGTGTGAAAGAAGACTCCACACCACTTGTCAATGGGGATGCCAGTTTAGCTGACAGTGATGTGTCAACGAGTGAAGGCAAAACTAAAGTAAAGAAGAAGAAAATCAAACCCAAGACCACTCCTGCCCCTGATATACCCACCATGACCACATCATCTGGAAAAACTACAGATTCTCCATCAGTCAAGAAAAAGCTAGAAAGAGCAGTTTCTGGCAGTTCGATAAAATCTAATGATATTCTTTCTGAAATCTCTAGTCCAGCTAAATCAAAGACTGAAAAAGTTGAAGGAGCAAAAACTGAGAGGGTCAAAAAGGAATCTGATGCAGCAAAATCCACTGATGCCTGTAAAACAGACTCCACCAGTTTAAAAACCAAGGATTCATTACCTAACAATGTCTGTGAAGAAGAGTTCAGGCAACTGGAGGCCAGTAAAGCAGAAGCAGTGAAGATTGTTGTCACTAAATCAGCTAAAGAAAAAGAGGCTAATGGAAAAGATGTGAAAGAACCACCCAAAGTGGCCAGAATGGCAAGCATTGAAACAGAGATCCATGAGGGAAAATCAGAGACATCTGATAATACAACTATTGCTGCTAATAAAGATTCTAATAATACAGCTCCTGCTGCTGTTATTAAAGATCCTGTGATATCTAGTTCTGCAGGCACCCCAGCAGACAAGATCAAAATTCCAGAGCTCAAACCAACTGATACTGGAGACAATACCAAAGAATCAAAAACAGTTGTTGATTCACCAGCAGATGATAAGGAAGCTAGCACCAAGGCAAGCAGAGATAATATCAGTGTGTCACAAATAGTCAAGAAGAATGTTTCAGCAGATTTAAAAGCTAAACTAACCCATGAAAAAACTCCAGTGAAGACCAATAGTACTTTAAAAATAACCAGTGAGAATATTTCTGCAGATTCAAACAGTGCCCTTGAAGTAAGCAGTGAAAAGTCCGCTGAAGGGGGAAACATTAAGTCAGCTGATGTTACTACACTAGAGGTTGAAAAAAGTACCCCCAAAACAATCAGTGAGCAAGATGTAGCAAAGGTTAATAGTCCTAGACTATCCAGTGACAAAAGTATTGCAAGTTCTGGCAGTACCCTCAGAGTTAACAGTGAAAAATCATCAGTAGATGGAATCTTTAAGTGTGGTGACATTACCACATTGAGGGTTGAAGTAACTGATATAGGAAGTAGCAAAAATGAGACTGTAACAATGGCATCACCTTCCCTAACCAGTGGGGAAAACCAAGTTGCTAGTTCTGAAGTTTTAAGTGACAAAACAAAGCCTGCTGAACTTGCAGATCAGCAGGCTGCTACAGCAGAAGTTGAAAAGATAAAAACACGCTGTGATGAAATGTGCAGTGGAGATGCATCAGTAAGGCCAAAAGAACATTTTATATCTTCACCAGTTCCAAATTATTTAAAGAAAACAGAATCATTTACAAGTATTTCAGAAGCAACAGCATCAACACTTCCAACAGTTGATACAACATCAATGCGGAGATTTTCCAGAGAAACCTGTGAAATAAGACAAAAGATTAATGAAGTAATCTTGAGGACATCAACAGTGCTGCCACAACTTGAATCAGAGGTAAAGGCCCTTGCAAGGGAGGCATCAATGTTCCTTGAGACTGGGAGGGCAGGTAGAGCATCAGTGTCCCCAGCCAGACTTGCCCTGGCCCAACGAAGAACCACCAGTACTGGGGAGGATGAAGAGGAGGTGTTTGAGGATGCCATAGACCCTTCACAGTTGGACACCCTAATGCCACTCCCAGATGTGCCTGGTGAGAGAGAACGCAGGTCACGCTCCCGCACCCCACTTGAGGGACCTGAGCGATCCCCATCTAACAAGTGCCTGGTGGCTCAGACAGAAGCCCTTCTCTCAGAGACAGATCGCCTCCTCCGTAGGTCTCGCTCTGACAAGTCTCTGAGGCGCTCCTATACCAGGTCTTTGTCTTCAGCTGCCCTTGAGAAAGTAGGTCTACTTGTCCCCCATGGATCCCCTTGGTCCCTGGGCCTTATTCTCCGGAGGTTAGGAGGTTTTCTAGCATTTCTTCCATACCATACCAGTGTGCTTCTGCACATGGCACATGGATATTTCCTTGTATGTATTGCATTCAGTCCATGATGCTGTTAAAAATAAAGACATACATAACGTACAAGAGGACAGCGAAGTGTAATATGCAGAGTATGGTCTAGGTGACATAGTAGGCTTTGTTGCATCTCTTCCTTATTGATTAGTTTTGCATATTACGTTTCAGCATTTTCATTTGTGCTGTATATATTGTTTTAATATCAACATAGTATGCATCAACAGCATACAGGAGGGTATTAATGGAAAATGTGCTGAATAAATTGTTTAGGAAGAGATGTTTAGAGTATGGGATAAATCATTAAAGAAGAGATGGTAGAAAGTATCCTAAACCTATGAGAATATGGGCCCTTGTGTGTCTACCCCACGTGATTCAACTTCACCTGAGAATCTGTAATTGTGTTTGTGTAAAGCTGCCTGCTTCCTTGCATCCCTTCTGTGTTTATTGTGATATTTAAAGTGCCCTCATAAATTGTGATTTGATTTGTAACCTACCCTGCACCTCTGTTGTTTTGTTTTTATTGTTGTTTACAGTTAGGGTCAAAAGTTTGCCTGCTATTTCACTGTCTACCTCACAATTACATAATGTTTGCTACTCTCCTCCTGTATGCATCATATCAGAAAGTACCATTTATTAACATATTACCCAACAGGGAGGTGAGAAGTAGAAGAGGTGAACTACAGGTCAGGCATTTTTTCCCCAACTGTGCCTTGTAGTGGCAATAATGGCGTGATGTCTCTTGGTACTGTTATATAGGTTTATAAGTGCACAATACATAGATTCAGTTTTCTGAACATTGTGCTTTAGATTCTGCACAAGTTTTCATCCTTTTATTTTTTGCAGTCAGCGCAGGAAGTAGTAGAGGCGAAGATTGGGCTCATAGCAAGTGAGATGGCGTGTTCCGTAAGTGGTATTGAAAATAAGGATGGGTGGCCAAGCCCATGCCTTCTGGCCTTCCAATACTATGCTTCTCTCATTTAAATTTACTAATGTTAAGTATAATGTCAGGTCTAGAAATGGTTGATTCTCTGATCCTGATCCATTTACATGCAAATTAATCCATTTATTTTTCAGCAGTTACTATTATTACATTATTTTTGTGTGAATTATCAAGATCAATAACCAGCTTAACTATAGCTAGACTGCTCCATACCAGTGCTTCTCCAAGATGAAGATTACCCATGTTGTCATTACCACACATCATTGTCACATCATTGTTTGACCCTTGCATCCCAGGTATATTCATGATTTTTGCATAGCTTTAACTACTTTTCTTTCTTTAATGGAAGGGGTATTGTAAGATGCAAAGAACATAATTCTCTCATTTCTAAATAGAATAATAATTTTTAGTCACCTTGCAGCAAAAAACAAGAGGTTCCGGAATCCAGGGGGCCTCTGGGACCTAGCAAGAGACCCATACCATTCATTTGCCCAACCAACAATGAGCTCAATAACAGGAGAGCCATGGTATATAGCAAAGGGGAAGAAAGTGGATAAAAATAGGCGAAAAGTATGCACATCTACATTCCCCCGGGGTGCAAGGGTTAATTTTTAATTAACTTTTGCTAATATCTTCATCCTAAGAATGTTCATAAGATACCGGTAGTTGAAGAATATTATATTTCCTGCTGGCTCACTGCTAACATACTGGCTATGGCCATGTTGTGGATTGATTAATGTTTTAATGGTAACTCAGTTGTTGAGGTCAGCTTTGAGAGTAAAATCTATTTGTGTTCTGTGTAGAGTGTTCATTGGATTTGGTCAGTATTGCTGTCACTAGAATTTGTTGTAAAGAACACATATTACTTTTAAACCATAGACTTCTTAGTTTGTAACCTCATTTGCATATGTTGTGTATAGCTAAGACTTCATGTAGCTTTAAATGCTTATACGAATTTATTATGTTGATAGCTGGCAGAGGTGACGGCAGACCTGTCCGAGGAGCACAACACGGCACACCTGGCTGGGGAGAGGCTGGAGGCTGAGCAGGCTGAGAGAATGAAGCTGGAGAAGGAGGTTGAACGGCTGCAGGTAATATCATCACTGGAACAGTGTTGACTGATTTTTTAGGGTCACACTGGACAGGACATACTGACTATATGTATGATTCAACCTTCAAATTTCTCTATCCCAAGAGGTAGGAGAAAGTTCTGTTTTCCTTATGTGTCATGAAAGACTGTTGAAAAGAATGAGAGTGGAAGGTTGGAATCCCCCCCCCTCCTCCATACTGTGTGTATCTGCATACAGTAGCCATGTGATAACCTCACAACTTAGCATTTATGTTGTAGGAGAGAATAAGATATACTGTATTATCATGATTAGAAATTTACTGACACTTCTCAACCAATGAAGCAATGAAAGGGCTTACATGAAATGTTGTGTTGTGCTACCAATATGAAGCACTCAGCGGAAGAGTGTAAGAGGAAGGATACTTGTGTGACTTTCAAGGAGAGATGAGAAGTGTGAAGGCAGGACACAGTTCTGGTTGGGGATTGTCAGTGAACTTTTGTTTGTGATAGTACCTGGGACTTCCTTTCTCCCCTGATTATTGTCCCTAAGGAAATTCAAGAGCCTTTTCCTTAGGTTTCCCTTTTCATCATCATCATCTGGACCCCTTTCCCACCCTAGGGCAGGGTGAGGAGTAGCAGTGTCCAGACAGCCCAAATACTGAAAATTGGGCTAAGCAAAATATGATGATGATTAGGTTTGAAGGGTGTTCTGCAAGTCACAGGCAGCATTGTTCCCTTGATAAAGTTGTGTTATGGTCATTGTGTAGTTTGCCATGGAGGTGGTTTGTTTGTGGCCACCCCTTACTGGATTAAGGCATTTGTCCATAGATAGAGAAAGATATAATTCACGTCTCCACATCTAAGAGCCAAAAGCATGCATCTTGTTTCAACAAATATGACTACAGCTAGCCCTTTTATTTCTTCTTTTCTAGGTGTATAGTTACTGACATTGCCATGTAGAGTATTTTACTTGAAAATGCTCTTTGGTGCTGAAAGGTTTAGTAACTACATGAATTAACTTTTGGCTGTGATGATTTTTGTATTTTATTTTGCCCACCTTGAGACAACTTTTTGCTTTCTCATTCCTTGTTTCTGGATCCAGCTTCACCCCCATCTTTAAGTAGGAAAGAGGATCAAGGTGATGATGATGATGATGATGATAATGACAGTACTTTCATTTGGTTTTGGAATAGTCTCTTGGATGAAATGAATAATCATAAGGCTTCTGATACAGTCAGTAAGTCAGTCAGATGTTGCCATACACCTTCTTAAGGAATCTCCATATTGAGGTTGGCAATGATACAGCTGATGTTATCTTTGGACTGGAGGCTAAACCAAGTGCCAGAACCAGCCATGGTAATTACAGTACAGTACATCCTAGTAGTTGCTGGAAACCATGGGGAAAGATGAATTCTCATATGTGTCATAATATATTTAACAATGTAAGAATATCAACTTGGATATTGATTCTGTTTACATGTGACTGCATCCCACCATGGGAAGGTCCCAAGTTCAACCCTGGTGAGGTGCTGTCATCTGCAAAGGGGCACTGGATCCCACATGGTGTATGCACTGTAATTTACCTGTAGGGCAGCCCTGTAGAAGCAGCACCTTGCCTGTGATATACAGTCTGCTCAGCCAGACAGACTGGAGTTAAGCAATGACAGCAAAAACTTGTGACTGAATGTTTACTGCCTGAATGTGGAGATTGTGTGGCTAGTTATCAGTCTTGTAGTCACATTTCACCCTCATGCTTGTACCTTCCAGTGTCAGTGGAAGAGTGCTGATCTAATTGTTTCCTTTGACGTACAGGACAATGTGCGAGCCATGACTACAGCCAATGGTCGGCTAGAGGAGGAGCGTCAGGTGCTGAAATCAGAAGTACTAAATGGTGACGCCCACGACGATGACGATGACGATGAACACGATGCCTCCCTCTATCGCCGCAAGTACCAGTGGTGTCTGAGGGAGATGGAGCTGCTCAAGAAGCAACTCAAACAGCAGCAAGAGGATGACTATGACCACCTCCTTCTTCTCAAGAAACAGCTTGAGAAAAAGGTGAGGCTGGATGTTCACTGTACTGTATAAGATATAGAATGAAACAGATGGGCTCAATCAGCTTTTTTAATGCAGAAGTATCAGTAGGGTTCATTGGTGCAAACTGAACTGTTATTGAAACTGCTGGTTTTGTAGTTCTGGATCCTGCATTAATAAAATGGAAACAGTGCACTACATGCAAAACTGAATTGGACAAAGACTCATCAATTTGGTGCTTCATGTGTAATGTCAGTAATGAATACTGTATTTGTGAATCTGGTCCAGTACAGCACTGCAATTATACTTGGGACAGAGGTGAACAGTGGGCTAAAATAAGTGATGAAAATACATGACGAATAGTGTTAGTGACAGGAGGAAGTATGAAAATATTCATACCAAGGAGAGATGAGAATACATTCAGGGGCAAAAATTCACCTAATATTTCATTTCCCCTGTTTATCACCTTCCCCTGCCAGCAGGTATTCTCGAGAAAGGCTTAGTAATTTTCTCCATCTGTAGATGATTTTCCTTTGATATGATGCATCAGGGAGGAAAGTGATGTACAGTCTCATAATTGAAGTAGACATTGCAGAATAGTAGGAGGACTGACTGTATGTATATCCCCAGCTGTATGTATATATATCAATGGAGTACAGTACTGTAGTAGACCAGATGGAGATGATATATATTTGTGGAAGCTTAAATGATTGTGTCGCCCATTTTACTAGGCATGTTTGATAGTTCTTCCATCTGTATGCTTTCTCTTTCTTTGTTACTGGATCTTACCCTACCTTCTCATTTTAGGTGGGAATAGGGTTTTAGATGATGGTGATAATGATGAGAATGATGCGTTAAGATTATCATTTTTGAAAGTGTATTAAAAGGTTGTGTTGGAGACAAAGACCTTTACTAGATGATAAAAGAGAATGAAAGATAATTTAGGAGAGAAAAAGAATGTAGAAAAAAAAAAAAGACTGAAGAAGCCATAGAAGTGTGAAAGGATAGGGTAATCTCAATCTGGGGAACTTAATTCATACCCATCATTGACTAGAGATATTCAAGAGAGAACTAGGAAGAACAACATTTATTTTCAATGGTACACTTCACTATGGATAATACTGGGCTGGCTGTTCTCTTACCATATGACAAGAGTGCTGTACGTAGTGCATAGTAATATGCAGTAAGAATGTACAACTCATAGTGATAAGTGAGGGATGTGTTCTGAAGAACCTCAACCTTTCCATTATAACTGGTAGAGTAAAATGAGAGTAACCAGCAAATCTGCTTTGTATGTAATGAAGGAACTTTAGTAATGGTGTAAATTTTTCTGTAATATTTTGTGAACTTATTTAAAACAAACGAACAAAAAAAAAAAAAGTAAAAAAGTGACAGTGAGGACATATATATAGCAACGTGCACTAATGTATTATTTTTCTTTGGTTGTAGGCTGCCGATGCCTATGAAGAAGTGGAAGAACAGCGCCAGGTTGTCGCTCAGATGAAGCGCAAGTCCCAACGCCTCCAGGCTGAGATGAATGACTTAAAGATCTTACTAGAGGAGCAAACTTCACGAAATAACCTCCTGGAAAAGAAACAGAGAAAGTAAGTCCCTCAGTTTTGCTGTTCAGCTATTTGCATTATCCCATCTTTAGGTAGGAATAAGGGCTGGGATGATGATGATAAAATTACAGTTTGTTGCAGGGAGAAAGACCATATGCATTATTACGTACATTTCCAGATTTATTTCCTTTTTTCAACTAAAGATTATTGATCTGTTTCGTAAAGTATTCCTAATTGCACTTTTCATTGTACTGATAAGACATTTATGTCTTTGTCAGTAGCTCACCATGGGACAACCTAGAGCAGCGTTTCTTAACCTTTTCCGACCTCAGCACCCCCCCATCATAAGGTCTCAGTCCAGCACCCCTTTAAATCTGGTTACTGAGACTGCAGTTGCTACATAACTGCAGGATTAAAGTGAAGTGAAGTACTGCTTGACAGTTTATTTTATACTGTACATTCTCAAATTAAAAAAAAAATCATGGATGCCAATACTGAGCAAAACCAATAAGAAAAAAAAAAATAATACAGCAACTGCTAGCACCCCCTAAAATTGATTTCAGCATCCCTAGGGGTGCTAGCACCCCAGGTTAAGAAATGCTTGCCTAGAGGCTTGTCCTTCACTTCTCTACAAAGCATGCATTCAAATAATTGACAGTGATAACACTGATAATCATATTATGCAGGTTTTAGCAGTGAATATAAATAAAACTGATAGTATATGAGAGAGAGGGGTGTCAGGTGTGGGGAGGACGGCAAAAGGGCAGGGGACAGGGTGACATGGAGGCAGTTTGTTTGTGGCCACCCTTTATGGGATTAAGGTATCTGGCTACAGCTAGATAGACATATAGTTGATGGAATATATTAATCACAGTTGCTCAGCAAAGCAGCTTAAATGTATGAGTAATTAATGAGTAAATGACTCGGGTATTTGATCCAAGTTACTTGCCAACCCTCCTCCAGGGAAAATTTTCAGATGCATAACAGCCTGCAGTAACCCAACTTCTGTCATATCATGACGAAGTGTGCAGTTAATTGAACACCAGACTTTGCAATTTGTTGTAATTCATAACTAAGCTTCATTAAACACAGCTTTTACATATTCTTAGATATCTATATTTTCCTTATATCAGCAATAACTAACACATGTATACATAATTCAAAAACCTTCAGCATATAAGAAGTTAAATGAAGTCATGACTCTTTGCAGTTCATGTGTTGATGAAGTGGGCAATAAAAAATATTACAATTTTGTCTGGTACAGGTTTGACCAAGATATGTTAGGAGTACAAGAGGAACTGAGACATGAACGTGCCAACAAAGACAAGATCCAAAGAGAAAAAGATCAGATCCTGTCTGAGAAGTATTCGTACGAGCAGGAGGTTTCGGTGAGTACTCTGATTCTGGTTTTATTAGGTACACCATATAATTTGAACAGCATTTAATACATCAGTAGTATGTCATTTGATCATTGGCTCTCAGCTTGTTAAAGACTCATTTTAAACCCATTCTGTGATTGGAATACAGTACAGTACTGTACATAATACACAACCAGCCCTGCTTCCTCTGCCTGTTACATTCAGTATATACTCTTTCCAGTAGTATAATTGGGTTTGAAAGCAATTTATATTTGCTTGGTTTCAAATTACATAGCTTATTGTTTGAATGAACTTCATTTACAGTTTTTTTTTTTGTTAGGTTGTGATTTGTATGCTTTGTAGAATATTGTACAGAAAGTCAATTTTATATGTAAGGGATATTTTCCAAAATATCACATCTCATATAACTGGTATTGTAAACTGGAGGAAGCTGGTAGATCAGCACTGTAAGTAGCTATTACACTTAAATAGGCACTTTTATATAATTTGTTATGAATTTGATATTGAAAAAGAACACTTAAAAAAGCTACCTACAGCAAGGACTTGCTGTTTTTATGATGATATATTTTTGTGTTTGCTCTGAAATCAGGTAAGTACCATGATCATGTTCACATAAACTTGATGTACAGTACTTCAAATGTTTGGTTGTTTGTGGATTCTACCTCACCCTATTCTTTGGTATGAAAAAATTGGTCAAATGATGGTGATAATGATGGTGATGAAGTTGATGAGGATGAGGATGATGAAGTAGAAGTGGGAGAAAGAGGTTGGGTTGATTATGATGATGATGATGGAGTGGGAGGAAGTGGACAGGTTGATGATGACAGTGATGATGGTGATGATGTAAGAGTGGGAGAAAGATATCAGGATGATGATGATTTTAGATGTCGATGATGATTAGGAAGAAGAGGAGAATGTTATACTAGTACAGTATTGGTAAGGTTACAGTAAGAGCTGTTTGTTCTGGTGTACAGGACAACAGTACTGGATGGGCACTGGGTAGCCTGGGTACTACTTTGAATCATTTTGTATTTTTTCTTCTGACATTCAGCAATTTTTTGTTTTGTTTCTAATGGTTTTGTATATGCATGCATGTGTCAGCCTTGTTCACCTGATGGCAGCTGTCTTTGCCACATAGTCTGTGGCAGCATCTCTGTTCACTCCCTTAACACTGAGGACACTGAGGAAGTTTTGTAGGATCTCATACCATATCTTCCTGGATCTGACTTTTGGTGGTTTACTCTCTACATTCAAATTCATATATCATCTTTCATTTTCTCAACATGATGTAGGAAAAACTGCAGTCCAAGGGCAGTCAGGGAGGGTATACTCATGTATAGGAATGACAAGAAAGCAGTTTGGTTTGTCCCAGTGTACAGTCACCCAAAGTGACTAAGTTGAGTGAGTGGATGGTGGGTGTCCCCATCTACCTTTTATTACTAGTAAATATTACATTATCATCCTTTATCATTATCAGCATAATTAAGCAACTTATCTCTGGCAACATGTATCTGGTATTATAAGCATGATCTCAGTACATAAAAAATAACACAAACTTTTGTAGTATCCAGAAACATGAATGAAGTCTGTCATAATCTCTTTACCACCTGTGAAATTTTAATGGAGTTGCAGATGATATGGTATCTAATCAACATGCCCCTCCCATTATATTAGTACACTGCATTACATAACCCAAAGATTACACATGACAGTTGGTGGGTTAAATGATAATTGTTGTACAGTAGTAGAGTCAGTACTGTTACTACCTTGTATGTGACAAGTACCCTGCTCTACTTAACCATTTCACTGCCAGAGGCCTTTGATACATTGAATAAAATTGCTTGGCAGTAGCAAGAATGAAATAGAAAAAAATACTTTATTGTAATGAATGAGCTGTTGGACTTTATTTTTCTGACACTTCACGAAGAGATCCCTACCCTAAGTTGAATAAAATAATTTAGTGGGAGAACAAAAATACAAAGGATATTCTTGCACCGAAGGGGTGAATCATGGCAGACAGATTACAAAGACATGCTTGAGACTGACCTTTTGTTGCGAGAAGAAAACACTACATCCACAGAAGAGAAAGAACATTTCCAAAGCTTGCTATGGGAAGTATGATTTATGTTGTCCACTTTAACATTACCTGAAAGTGCCATCTTCCCATCTTGAATGCTGATCTGTAACAAGAGATTAACACTAGAAAACAGTGCTAGTCACAAAGAAGTACTGTGGAAAGGATGTAGAGTCATGGTCTTGTCTCATACTGCTGTTAAAGCTGCATGAATTAGCATACAAGAGGACAAAAATCTCCACTGAGTTATAGTGACAAGTATAATTCAGAAATCACAGTGGTACAACATGGATGTGGACCCAACCAAAGTGAGGAATCCAAGGAATGAGGTAAAGTGCAGTACTGTGATTTGCAAGGGTAAGCAACCCTATTCATTACAACTTCAGCCAGATTGTGTCATTTTTATTTTATTCTTCTAATTTTTTTTCCATCCATCCATCCATTATCCAATCCTGCATTGTCCCATGAGAGGCGTAGGAGCCCAGGGCTAGGCAGTTGGTCCCGACATTTAAGATGAGAGTGACCAACCTCACTCATCCCTGAGTGGCTTATTTTTTTCATATGATTTTATTCAGCTTAGGATAGATTTTTTAAACTCAAGGGATTATTTTTAGCCGTTGTTAGGCTCATCACTAAAAAGATTCCTCTGTCATCAGAATAAATTAATGCGGCAGTGGCTTAAATAAATTAATCAGGGTGTATTCTTGGTGCTGGTGTTAAGAAAGGCATCTGGAATTGAAGTACAGTACAGTAGTTGGAAATAGTAATCCCTTCACTGGCAGTTTACTCTTTCCTTCTAGCTGGTGACTTGATTATACCGGGCTTTGGGATTGTCTGGAGTGAAAGACTAACACAGAAGTATTGGAGGTGTAGGAAAGCTTCCAGTTTTTAATAGTTTTGTGAAGTCTATGTTGAAGAGTAAAACATGTATGGCTTCTCTGCCTCATTGTTGAATGTGGTCTGTAAAGTTGTCCTTCAGACCTCAGATGGTTTCCCAGCAGAAAGGAAAATCACTTGGTAAAATAGATATGGTATATTGTTCCAAGAGGTTTAAGGGTTGACTCCTGAACTGCATTGAGTTTAACTCTGTTGAATAAAATAATTTTGAGATAGTAAGAATGAAATAACAAAGTGCAGTATGGTTATCACACTGAAAGGGATAATACTGTATTCACATTATTCACTTGTGTTCCTTGAATAACCCTCAGAAATGGAAGGATTTGCATGCATCTTATCCCACTCAAGTATTATCCTTTGAGTCAGATAATTTCACTTTCTTCTTGCTGTTACCAGATGACTTTATTCATGTTAGAACAGTCCCCAGGAAGTGAAGGGATTATTGAAGTTAGCCTCTTGGGTGTAAAAAATCTGTCATCGAAGTGGAAAAACATGGAAGATAACGATCATAAGCTGAATAAGATAATATGGCAGTAGGGTAAATAGTAAGATGAATAACACATAATTTTACTGAAATGTACTGGAGATGGTTAAACTACAAGGGCTTTCCTGTAAACTGAGTAAAATAATCTGGCAATAACAGTAACAAAGTACAGAAACCTGTCATTGTATTGATGGGTGTAATGGAGATAGTTTAACTAGGAGAGGCCTCACCTAGTCTAAATACTGTAAGTGTCTGGTGGTATCACACACAAAATGCTGTACAGTAAATAAGACATTAACATATTGAAAGTTGTAATGGTGATTGTTTAACTACAGCTCGTCTTCCCTAAAGTAAAATTACTTGGCAGGAACAAAGAAAATTAAAAAGAAATTACTGGATTAATGAATTACAGTAGAGTGCCGACACATGCAAGCATGTTGGAGCCTTTAAAAACGAAAACGAAAACGAGTAGAGTATTTGGAGAGCACTGTATGGAGGTCCAAAATGCAAAAGTGTTATCTTAACTTCTCTGGCAAGTTGACAAATTAGGGGTTAAATAGATTGAAGGGGTTAAAGAGAACTTTCCTTAACTCCTTCATTGCTAAACATCATTTCAGAGTTGGGTAAATTTTGAAGGTAGCAAAAATAAAATTCTGGTAAATAGTATAATATTGAAGGGGCAAATCTAAATAAAATCATCAGTTGGTAGGATCAGTAAAATGAGAAAGGAGTGAAGACCACAGCAATGAGTGTGGAGTGTTATGAAAGAGAGCGTGGGAGATAGAACAGGAGGGACCAGGTGAACTTAATACTATACCTGTCTCTTGTTGCTGCTGCCTCACCCACACACCTTCCTCCCACACCACTTGTTGCCACACTCCCTCACTCCCACACTACTCCCCCAAACTCCCTTAATCCCACATCACTCATCCCCACACCGCTTCACCACTCACTCCCACACCACTCACCCCCACACACCCTTACTCCCACACCACTCTCCGTCATATTCCCTCTCCCATAATCACTCTATGGCTGTTTTATGTTGCATAGGAGTCTCTGTAGTACACCTCTTCCTAATAGGAGTCTTCATAGCACCTCTTTCTAATTTATCTTGCTTATAACATCTTGACATTCTCTTGTATGTTATATATGTCATTTTAAGATAATTTTCACTAACAACATGCAGTTGAATATTGTT